>NW_006399786.1:16539690-16578993 GCF_000299155.1 Elephantulus edwardii | reverse complement strand
CCATGATACATCTTCAAGGATATGAACATGTATGGCTAAGCACAATTAATTAACAGTGCATCTAAATTCCAAAATCAATCTCCATAATAGTCTATGTGTTTCCTACTGCGAAAGGGGCCTTTAGAGTAGTGAGAGAAGATCCTCACCCTGAAACCTACAGCATCCCTTTTCAGCAGGAATTAGCTAAGAGAATACGCCATCCCCTTTTCCTTATGAATCAGGGTAAAGTCTCTCTCAGGGAGGAGTGATAGGGAACGGCAAAGGACACACTGACAAAGGAGATTAATCAGAACTGGCTCTGACAAGCACTGTGGCAAATGGACAATTAAAACAGACTTTCAAGGGGGGGGAAAGAAGAACGAACTGGCGAGGAGGGTAGAGAAAATAGTGCAACAATGAATGAATCAAAGCCCAAAATCTCTGTAAATGTCCATTAAAATTAATAAAATTTTTTAAAAAAAGAAAGAAATTTAAAAAAAACCGTCGAACTGATTCCAACTCACAGTGGCCATTAAGGATTCTAACGCAGTGAATCTAATTTATAGAAGCAAAATGCCCCATCTTTCTCCCACCGAGCAGCTGGTGGATCTAAACAAACAACTTTCTGGTTAAAAGACCAATAGTTAATCCACTGTGCCACAAAGACCACTAAAGAGCACAAAAATAAGCACATCAAACACAATGACACCAAGTCAATTCTGAATCAAGAGTAGAATTGTCCCATAGGATTTCCAAGGCCAGAAATCACTGTGGAAGCAGACTGCTGCTATATTCTGCTGTGGAGAGGCTGGTAGCTTCAAACTTTGACCTTCAGGATCCAAGTGTTTTAATTATAGCATCACCAAGGCAGCTCTTAAAAACTGCTAGTAAAAGTTAACTACAGAGATAAATACGAGTATTAATGTATTTATTGTTTACACCTCTTTTACTTGATTTAAAAGATAATGCATTATGGCAATAATTATCCCAGTAGTAAGGTAATGACAATATGGGAAAGGGAAAGAGTCAGAGGCATTTCATAGCAAAGTTTTTATCTATTACTGAAATTAAACCAAAACCCCAAACTCATTGCTATCAAGTTATTTTTCACTCCAAGAACCACTACAAATCACTGGGCTTCTGAGGCTATAAATCGTAACAGAAACAAACTAGCTCTTCCTTCTCAGTTGGTATGTTTGAACCATCAATCTTGAGGTCAAAGGCCTACTGTTTTAACCACTGTATCACTAAGGTTCCTTTACCAAAACTATTGTTGTTAGGTGCTGTTGAGTCGAGCACGACTCATAGCGACCCTATGAACAAAAGATCTGAACCCTGTTCTATCCTCTACCATCCTTACACTTCCTGACACACAAGAGCCCACTGCAGCAGTTACCTTGTCAATCTACCTAGTTGAGGGTCTTACTCTCCTTTGTCGACCTTCCACCCTTCCCAACATCATATCCTTCTCAAAGAAATAGCATCTCCTAGCAACATGTCCAAAGTATGTGTGGCAAAATCTCATCATTCTTGCCTCCAAAGAGCACTTTGGCTGCACCCTCTCCAAGACTTAGCTGTTTGTTCTCTTGGCCATCCATGGGATGCTCAGTGCTCTTCTCCAACGCCACAGCTCAAAGGCATCAATTCTTTCTGCCATTCTTATACATTGTTCAGCTCTCAGATACATAGTTAGTATCAAAGACTATGGCCTGAATTGGACACAACTTAGTCTTCAAACTGACATCACTACTTCTCAATAATTGGGAAGGTACCTAACTGTAGATTTTCCCAGTGCAATGCATCTCCTTATTTCCTGACTATTGGTACCATGGGTATAAATTGTGAATCCAAGCAAGATGAAACTGTTGACAGTTTCATTCTCCTCTCCATCCATCATGGTGCTGCCTATCAGTCTAGTGGTAATCGAAACAAATTTCCATTAATCCAAACTAGATTGGATTATGCTAAAAAGTAAAATGTAGTCCCATGGGAAAAATCATTGAAAAAAATAACTAAAATCAGATGGATGTTTAAAAAACAAGGAAATATAAGTAGTAGAAAATATTTACTTAATACTTAATAAAAAGCAACATAGTAGAGTAAGAAGGGGGGACGCCATAAGAAAACAAACTGTAAAATGACAAACGTAAATCCTACCATATCAGAAATTAACTGTAACTGGATTAATCAGAAAGGAGACAGGGATAGAATGGATTAAAAAAACAAAACAAAAAAAGCCCCGAACAAACCACCCCTCATGATGTTATCCAAAAAAAAACAAATGAGATGAAAAGACCGTGCTGGCCTAGGAGTAAAAAGTGGTGCTGCCAACCCAAAGAAATGTCCAGAGCAGTTTCTCTGAGAAAGCAAGCTGGGCAATCTCCTCCTATGAGATTACAGCCTCTTAAAACCTGCTGGATGGTTCCTGCTATGAGTCAGTTCCTGCTAGGAGTCAGTTCCGACTTAACAGCACATACCAATAACATCAAAGGTTGAAATATGAGGATTGAAAAAAAGTTATATAAGCTAATTAAAAGTGAACTGCATCAATAAATCAGATAAAAATTCTTACTAAGACAAAGAAGGGCAGTGTTAATAAAAAGAAAAAAGCCAATTCATCAAAAGATAAAGCAACTCTATACATACACGTACTTGACAACCTAGCTCCAAGATAAATGAAGCAAAAACTGACAAAATTGAAGGGGGAAAACAAACAACATGATAATAATAACAGATCAATTTCTCAGTTTCAATAATGGACATAACTGGGCAGAAAAATCCAAAAGGAAATAAAAGGCTTGAGAAACACAATAAACTAACAACTAATTGATATGTATAGCACTTTCTACCAAACAGCAACAGAATACACATTATTCTCAAATGCACATGAACCACTCTTCAGGAAAGACTATGCTAAGCTGTAAAACCCTCAATAAATTTTAAAGACTAAAATAATACAAAATAAGGTTCCTTAAACACAGTATTTGAGAAGAAAGTCACTAGGACAGGAAAGACTAGTGGACAATGGGGGTGGTGAAGGGACAGGCAAAATACAATGGGGACTTTGATGAGACAGGGTGATAAAAGGCATGAATAAAAGGCGCCTCAGTTTTAGCAAGCAAAACTATCATCTGCATAACACAGGTTGCTGATGACTCTTCCTCCAATCCTGATGTCACCACATTCTTCTTGATAAAATTCAGCCTCTCACATGATTTATTCAGCACATAGTTTGAAAAGGTCTGGAGAAAGAATACATCTCTGATATTCTTTTTTGATTTTGAACCATTCAAGGTTCCCTTGCTCTGTTCAGACAACAGTTTTTGGTCTACGTATAGGTTTTGCGTGAACACAATCAAGTGTTCAGTGATTCCCATTCTTCTAAATGTTAGCCAGATTTTGTTGTGATCCACACAGTGAAATATCATTTCACAGTCAATTAAGCACAGAATGGCATCCTTCTAGTTCTCTGCTTTCAGCCAAAGTATATCTGATAATAGCAATGATAGCCTTTGTGTCATGGCTTCTTCTAAATCCATCTTGTATTTCTGGCAGTTCTCTGTTGATGTATTGTTCTAGTCATTTCTGGATAATCTTCAGCAAAATTTGCTTGCATATGATAGTAATGATATTGTTTGATAGTAATTAATTATATAAAACACAAGGTATATGAATAATTGTATAAAACACTATGTACATGAGTGAAATACAATGTATAGGAATAAGTGCATACAAACAAACAAAAAAAAAAAGAAATTACTATAAATAATTGTTGCCAGAAAGCTAACAGATAAATGTTGAGGAACAAATTCCTAAAAAGGTACAACTGCCAAAACTGACCTAAGAAGAAACAGACTATTTGTTTTGAACAAACTTAAATCAAATAAGGAGATTCAATTAGTATCTTAAAAAATTCCTACAGAAATCCCAGTCTTCAGATGATTTCAAACACAATGAAACATCTTTTTAAAAACTTAATACCCAATCCTTATGCAAACTTCATAAATTCTTCCAGAAAAAAACTCAGAAATTATTTCCTAATTCAGGGTACCAAAATCAGATAAAGGCATCACAGGAAAAGAATACTTTTTTTTTAATACAACTGTAAAGTTCTTCAAAATAATAAACTGGTAAAAAGCCAAAAAAAAAAAATAATAATAATAATAAACTGAATGTAGCCATATGTAGAAAGGACTACAAACCATGAACATGTGAATACACAACTCTGAAAATGCTAAAAGCCAGTGAACTGTACAGATTAAAAGAGTGAAAGGTATGGTACGAGAATTATGTCTGGATAAAACTGTTACTTAAAAAAAATCCTCTCAGGGAGCTGTGGTGGCCTAGTGGCAAGAAGCTGCACTGCAATCTCACAGGTACGCAGTTCAAATCCATCAGCTGCTCTGCTGGAGAAGGAGGGTCAATCTCCTCCTGTACCAGTCATATCCAATCTGATGGTACACACACAAAAAAAGAATAAAATAAAATAAAGAAAAAAAAAATACTCTCAACAATGAATGAAGGGAAATCTGAAGTCTCTGTAAATTGTCATTGAAATTAATAATTTTAAAAAAAAATACTCTACAAGCAGTACTAATTTATGGTGGTGGCTGTTGTGTTATTATGTGCCATCAAGTTGCCTTGACTCATAGTGACCTGATGTACAACAGCTCTGCACCCTGCCCTAACCTGGGCCAGACTCACTCACTGATACACCTAAGGTAAGGGCAGTAATAATACAAAAGAAGGAAGTATGAAAGGTTTTGTAAATAAAACTGAAAAGGATGAGTATTTGCTGAAGATGAGAAAAGTGGGAAAATCAACTACTATTTCATGACTCTACATAGAGGTCAGGAGGCCCCGGTGGCTTAGTGGCAAGAAGCTGCTACAATTCTGAAAGTACACAGTTCAAATTTCCTCCCATGTGATTAACTGCCTCTGAAAACCTGCCAGAGGGTCAGCTATGGGTCAGTTCCGACAGGCCACAACCATACATGGAGGTCAAGAAAGATCATTGGTTTGAAAGCAGTGCACATAAAAGATTAATCAAGTTTATGAGAAAAGATAATGAATTTTATTTTAAATATTCATAGATTCTGAATGTTAGCCAAGGAGTTTTGGCATAGTGAGTAAAGAGTTATATTGCCAACACAAAGGCAAGCAGTACAAATCCACCAGTTGCTCCAGGCAAAAAAGATGGGCAATCTCTTCTTTGCAATTTGCAGCCTTTGAACACCAGTTGTGGAAGGTCAGTTATAAGAAGGTTCTAACTTCATGACAACGAACAACACGTTAAAAAGCAAGGAGCAGATACACAAACAGAAGAGGATAAGCTAGGAAAAAATTTAGAAGGGATTGGATACAGGTTATAGGTAAAAATGAGTGTATATTTATACACTGGTTTAAGAAAGATGAAAAAGAACCATAAAATTGAGAGGTAAGGAAAGAACTTAATCACTGAACAGGATGGCTTTTATCTTCTCATAAAAATGGAAAAAAGGAAATAACATTCTCGAAGGACAAATAAATGCATTAATGAACAGTATTGAGGGCACTGCAAATCCAGGGTGACATAACTGAACAATGATTAGCAATTTTTAACTGTCAACAAATTGTAGATGTAAGATAGTCTGAAAACTTATTTGTTAATATGTTATTTAGTATCTAGTAAGTATTCTTCCAACAAATGAAACTATAAAATCTATTCAGGAAAACTAGTCCTACTTTAAAATATGCCAGTCTTCCCGAAGCCAAGTACCTGGAAAAGTTAATTTTTGTCAATAAAACTGGCAAAACAGAACAGGAAGCCAAGGAAGGCTTACTGGAAAAAATATTTTCAATATAAGTAAGCAAGAAATGCACTTAATTTTTTTTAATTCTCCTTATAAAATGAGCCCTTACTAAATTTATTTTAGTAAAACTACTTATAAACAAACACCTCTAATTGTTCTCAAATATGAGCTGACTTTCTGAAATTCATGTTGGCAGAATTCTGATCCACAGATATTAACAGCTGTGCACATACACACAAAAGATATTCTGTAGGCAACATATTTGGGCAAAGCTGGGTAAGAATTCAATACAACAAATTTTTATTTACTTCAAAACTTTTTATATTCTAAAAATCAATATTCTAAGTTCAAATTTATGAACTTTGGTTCAAACTTATCTTTGAATCAAATTTTAACCTGTGACAAAAGTTTGTAAGTTTAAAAAGCATCAGCTATAGAAAAGCACTTACTATTGCGTCAGAGTTCAGAATTTGTCGCATAAATTCTAAGAACGAAGATGCAAGTTCTCCTGTGTCCTTACTAAAGGTGCTGACCACTCGTTTCAGTAAACTATGCAGAGCACTGCTGTTTTTCCTTAAAGAACTGTAATTAAATAAAAGACAGTCTTCAAATACAAGCATACAAAACTAGTATAAATAATGCATTATCTTAGTCCACCATTTCAATTACAAAAAATATTTTCTTTTTATAACCTGAGGCTCTCTCTAATAATGGACAGGTTACTGATGCCTCTATACTTTACAACACCCAGCTTATAAAATAACCTCCAAAAAATGACTACTTTTATAATAATCTGACAAAAGGATTTCAAAGGTATAAGGAGAGAAAACTTGTTCTATAAACAGCCAGATAGTAAATATTTTCTTTTACAAGCCATATGGTCTCAGTAACAATTACCAAACTCTGTTATTACAATGGGAAAGCAGCCACAGATAATATGCAAGTAAATGTGTCCCAATAAAATGGTAGTTACAAAAATTGGCACATACTAAATTTGACCTATGGGTCAAGTTTGCCAGCCCCTAATAGAGACTGCAGCAGAACAAACCACCATGATATCTATCTAAAACTATGGCAATCTATAAGCCAAAATCAAACTCACTGCTACTGAGCCGATTCCAATTAATGAGTCACCGAGTCAATGCAGACTCAAGACAGCCTCATGTGTGCAGAGCAAGACTGCCTCCTGAAGTTTTGTTTGTTTTGTTTTGTTTTTTTATTGTATTATTTTTATGTGTACCGTCAAATCAGATCTGACTGGTACAGGAGGAGATTGCCCCCTCCTTCTCCAGCAGAGCATCTGGTGGATTTGAACCGCATACCTCTGGGATTACAGTACAGCGTCTTGACACTAGGCCACCAGAGCTCCCTTCTGAAGTTTTCAAAGCTGTGATCTTTTGGAAGCAGATAATTCGTACTGCTTTCCAGGGTCCTTCTGAGCAGGTTCAAACCACCACCCTTTCTGCTAATAGTCTAGTGCTTAACCCTCTGTGCCACTAAGGAGCCTGCTAAAAGTATTTTATCCATTTATGCAGTTCTTGGTTGAATTTCAAGGGTAAATTATTCTAATATTCTAGTATGTCTAATAAATTTTATCACAACTATAACTGAAAATAAATATGGCATGAACACTAAATATGTACCTGCATTAGAAAATGGTCTGAGATTATGGTGTGCTATCACAGAAGATTTCAGTGAAACAATACAAAAGACAGACATGCTTCCAGCTCTTGAGGACTTAATACCATAATGAAACAGTTAAGACACTGCCAACAGGAAGGAGAATAAACACTAACAAAGTATGGTTAAAGAGGTGACTCTTAGTTCCATCATCTATTTAAAATTCTGGAGTACCAGGTAGAGGGAGAAGGACAGGCAATCTCCTCTCCTACAATTAACTGCCTCTGAAAACCCACCGGAGGCTCAGTTATGCGTTGGTTCTGACTCAAAGGCACACAGCAACAACAGGACCTCTGGTGGCATAGTCCACAGAGAGCTGTGCTGTTAACCCAAAGGCCATGCCTCTGCCAGTTCAAACTATCCAGCAGCTCAATAGGAGAAAGATGGGCAATTTCATGCCAAGCAACATATAGAGCTGGATACCTACTGAAGATTCAGCTATGAGCTGGCTCTGAATTCACAGCAATGAGTTACTGAGACTACATATGTATCACCAGAAACAGCAAGCACACTGCCACTGAGTCCATTCCAACTCACAGCAACCTCCCACTTGGTTTCCAAGACTGTAAATGTTTACACGTGGAGATGCCCATCTTTCTTCTCTGGAATGCCTGGTGGATTTGAACTGCCAGAGGCATGGCCTTTGAGTTAACAGTACAATAATATCAGTAATGCATAATGATATCTCGCACTTTCTGATACAATCAACTAATGAAGAAAAATCTGCTATTCTGGTATTCTTCCTAACAGATCAAAACCTCAATCTAGTCACAGAAGAAATATCACATAAACCTAAACTGAACATCCTAGATTTTATTCTGAAACATGTTTTGAGTGAAATTTATAAAAATACTGGTTTTTCATTCAATTATTCATACTCATTTTCATAACATTAACTACAACTGATTAGTGTAATTAATGTATTACAGTGTAATCAATTACAATGTCTGATCAATATCTTAATATAATGCCTTTCCTTTCTATCCCATTTTTATATTTATTAATATTCACTCCCCTCTCCTTTTCATCCTTCTCCCACAGAGCAGCTGGTGGCCTCAAACTGTGTGCCTTCAGGATAGCAGTGCGGCTTCTTCCCAGTAGGCTACCAGAAGAGTAGCCTTGGTAGCACAGTGGTTAAGGACTCAATTGTTAACCAAAGGGTCAGTAACTCAAACTCACCAGTCACTCCATGAGAAAAAGATGTGGTTGGCTGCTTGCATAAACATTCCAGCCTTGGAAACTCTGTTGTACAGGGTTAGGCCATTAGGAGTCAGGATAAACGCAATGGTTTGGGGGGTGTTTTTTTTTCAGCATATTAAAACACAAACCTCCACCAGATGCTCTGCTGGAGAATGAGGGGCAATCTCCTCCTGTACCAGTCAGTTCCAATTTTATGTACACACACAAAAATAATAAAATTAAATTTAAAAAAAAAAGAAAACAAAACACAAACCTGATTAAAGTAAATTAGACAAAATTTTACCTTTTTAAATGAAACAATCCATAATCATGCTCTGCAAGAAACATCATTGTTCTGACACATGTCAGCAAACAGTTGTAACTGCTCTCTGGATTGGCTAGCGTAGCCAGCAGACAGTCACAGATTGAGGCCATTAATTCTTTGTTTGGAAGAGAATTGGAAAGCTGTTCCAGTTCAGAAACAGAACCTTCTGAAGAGCTCGGCAAAATAAGAGCGATGTCCTGTGGAAGAGAAGGGAGCATGAGAAATTTTTTGTTAAGATCATCCTCATTACTTAGCAATTTAATATTAGAAATATATAGCCATTACCTTTATAACTGTTTGTAAAATATCATTTTTACCTTAGCATCCCAAATACATACTCAAAGACATTAAGAACAAGTTACTTTATCCTTTTATAACACAGGACACACAGTTAGGAATCAATATGTTACTGTACAATATTTCTAAAACTGCAGTTTCAATTTTCAAACAGTTAACAAAAAACGTGACACCTTCTGATACTACTGAAAATAAATTCATAGTGGCTCTGACAGTGCAGTCTGTAGTATGCTCTATGGCTAAAATAAATTCATTACTTATGAATTTGTATATTTTGAAAATTTATGAGAAACTATTCAGAATAAGTTTTTTTAATAAGAGATTTAAAATATCAAAAAGAAGGATAGAGCAACTACACATGTAGGCACAATTATCCAATTGCACCTTCCCTTCTCATTTTTATATGCTTTTAAAATTCAAGTTTTTCACTGTTAACCAAGGTTAGCTAATAATAACTTTTTATTATCTCTTATTTACTTATTAACAATCACATTTTTAATTTAAGTAAGTAAATGAGGTTTTACCAGGAGCATTTTTTAGATTGCATATCAGAATTCAATTTGATTTTAAAAGTCCAGAGAAAGTTTGACTCAAAAGGGAAATACAACACAGAGGTGATGATAACATTTATGCAATCAGGGAGGCTAGATGTTATATCTGGTGTAGACATGGGTTATCTAACAAATATCTAGTCAAAAGATACTCTGATGTATAAAAGGCTTAAATATCTTAATACTAAAACTACTTTTTACCAGGTCTCCTTTGGGTAAAAACAAGACATCAAAAAGGCCCCTTCTTGATTTGAACCTTAACTATAATCAAACTGGATTTTTTAAAATTATTATTTATTTATTTATTTTATGCGTGTACCGTCAAATTGGATCTGACTGGAGGTACAAGTATAGGAGGCGAGTGTTCCTCCCTCTTCAGCAGAGCATCTGGTGGATTTGCACCGTGCACCTCTGGGATTGCAGTGCAGTTTCCTGCCACTAGGCCACCAGAGCTCGCCCAAACTGGATTTTTTTTAAACTAGAAAAGGTAATTTTCCAACAAGAAAGTCTATTTAAAAATATCCTGTCTAGAAATAAAAAAAAAATACATTTGGTGCCCAAAAAGCAAAAACGTTTTGACGCGCTACAATGCTATTATTAAATATAGAAATCTCCAAACATACTCATCACAACAGACTTTACAATGTAAAACAACCCTGGTCTGTGGAAGTACAAACTGTAAGTCACTGATAAGGACAGAAAAAAAACACAGCACTGCTTATTTTAGCTAACATGTGTTAAGTACTACACCTAAAGTAAATCCACTGTTGTCAAGTTGGCTGTGACTCTCCATCAGATTTCTGTGGGTGTAAATCTTAACAAGAAGAGACACTCTGATCCTTCTCCTGAGCAGCAGTTGGTGGGTTTGAACCCCACCCGTTCAGCTGGCAGTCCAACAACTAAACTCTTACACTAATAGGGCTCCTTAAGGCAGTCCAAAACATACTTTAATTACTGTAGCTTGTGATACCTTCAAAATCTATGCATACAAAAGATTATATCAGTAACTCAAGAATTATTTACTTGCTTTTTTACTAGAGGGAAAATAAATAAATCATACAGAAACTATCCTAATACAGAAAAACTGGCACGAACAGAGATCCCAAATTCACAAAGAGTTCTTTAGAGAAATCTGTGATGCACAAATCCAAAGGAAGCCATGAAAGAATAAAACAGCTAAACCATTTTACTCGTAGTTCACTAGTCAAATTAGTGCCTAAAGAGCAACAGTAATAAAGCAAAGATGAAAGCTCTTTATTCTCAGCCAAGATTAATATCAGGAAATATTTTAAGGAAGTCTATCCAAGTTAATTTCTAATTAGGGCTGACGTTCAAAGGACTAATGATCATTCAAGCCTCAACCTCCACAACCCTGAGATCAGAAAAATTAAAAGATACCCAGCTGTCACAGCTACCATTCAAAAAGGGATCAAAGGATGTAGTCCTGGACAGAAGAGGGGGGAAAATGTAAAAAAAAATTTAAAAATGGACAGACTTGCTGCTCTGACAGAGGAAATCTTCAAGAAGATGGCACTTGGACACTTGGCCTTGGAACTGAACTCATCAAGCGACAATTTTCATCCCAACAACAGACAGATTTAACAGTAACAGCAGGGAGGTTCCCGCACATTAGAACCACCAGCCATACAAGATCAAAAAGGCTATAAAGCTCAGAGGATAGGAAAGGAAAGAAAAAGGATTAATGGAAACAAGAATCAAAGGAAGAGAAAAGGAAAAGTATAATCACATTACGTGCATTGTAATTCATGTCCTAAAACAAAAACGTGTATACACGGTGGGATGAAAAAATCCATTTCCTCTACAAACTTTCATTTCTATCACAATTTTTTTTTAATTACTGAGAGCTTTATAAGGCAAATAATTTACTTTAAAAAGCTTAAATACCTGATCACAGAGAGACTGCAAAATGGATGTGATATATTCAACACACTGCTGACGAATCACACTGTCTCCAGGGGACCGCACCAAGGCTAACAGCTCTTGAAATATTTCTGCATACCGTTCATCACCTTTGATAGTTCCGTTAATCAGATGCAAAATAGCTAATTTACATGCTTTGTGTGACACCAGGGCATCAAGAAGAGCAAGCAATCTGGCAGTTTGGCTAGAATACTGTTTTTCCTTATCTTCTGAAGTGCTGCAATAAAATCAATACATTTAGTAAACAAATTTCTTCACTTTAAGGCATTATTCAACTAGTATTTATTTCTCAATACATATAATCTCATGCAACTCTTCTATAAACCATTTCATCCCGTGGATAAAAGGCCAACTTCTCTGGAACTTTACACTAAAGTTTAAAATTTTGTAAATTCAAGCTTCCAAGAATATATTTTCTTCTATCAGAATACTTCTTTATAGCTCACCTTTTCAAACAGTCAAAATCCAGACTTTGATGGTACTTTATACATAAAATGGTAAAGTTTTCCAATAACAATAATACATCTATTCATATACATACATGGATATGAAAGAGCATGTGTGTGTGTTTGTCATGGGCATCTACACCCAGGTCTCCAAACTGTCAGTAAAAAAAATATCTAGGACAAGAATAATTTGGGGAAATTTTTTTTAATGTAAAATGAAAATACCTTTGCAAGTCTTCTACAATCAAATCCAACACAGTTCTCATAATCAGAAGTGCAGTTGGTGAGGCAAGGTCACACAATTGAACACAAATACGCCGTAACATATGCTGAATGGGCTGGCAGGTGGTGCCAGAGAAAGAGCGAACTATTTCTTGGAGCAACTTTGCTTGAACATGAAGGTGCATGCTCCACAGTTTTCGGGTGTTGAGTGCCACTGATATATCATGTGGCTCAATAACCTGTTAAAAAAGTATAATGTGTGTGTACAAACATTTTTTATATTTATTTCTAGTAAAAAAAATTGTTCAAGAAGAACTGTTATGAAAACAAATGCCTTTACTGAACACTTAGAACATTTCATTTTCTATTATACAATAAGACGTTTGCTTGATTTCAGTCAGTCTACAAAATCTTATTGTTCTTAGGTTAGCAGTCAGAAGTGCAGAGTCCATTGGTGAAGTGAATTCTAGCATGTGATAAAGAGGGGAAGAATGATTAAAATAATAAAAAAATAAAAGTACAAATATACAGGAACAGCATAATAAAACTCATTTTAACAAACGTGTATTTAAAATATTACCCCCTTATTTCCTCAATGATCAACTTCCTTCAGTTTTATCTCACCCTCCTCATCCAGTTATTTTATGTCTTTTTGGGGGGAGACGAATGAGTTTTTGGTTTTTTTCTTAACAAAATCACTGGCTTAAAAAATGTTACTGCAGTCATTTATAAGATGCATGTTATTATGAAGTGATACCTGAGTTGTTTGCATGGGCAATGGAAGAGGCAGCAGCTCTGAAAGGAGTATGAGTCCAGAAAAAAATCCTTCAGGAACCTTCAAGATTGAAGAAAGAACTTCTTTTAACATTAAGGACCAAGTATTATTGGCCAGGGTCTCTTCTGAGATTGTGAGTTTTTCATTAACTCCTTGGGTAAAAGTCAGTAAGATATCAATTATATCATTTTGAATTTTCTGTTCATCACTATCCAAACGACCTGAGAGGGGGATAGAGCACAGGAGCATGTGTAAAGTAACAAGTGCTGAAGGGACACGCATGTCCTTAAACTCAAAGGATCCACCTCTCAGGAGTTCCGTTAGCATAGTTTTAAGAAGAGTAAGAGTGCAGCGAGCCATTGAAATGGTAGTAACTCTGTGAAGAGTAGTCCCCATGTTGACATGGAGCCTCCAAGGCTGAGTCAGAATACTGTTCAATTTTTGCAGAACCCGAATAAAGGTGTCCATTCCTTCAGCAGAAAACAGCTGAATTACAGCAAGATTCCATTTCAGGTCCTTCTGCTGACCTATATATAGGGGAGGGGAAAATAAATAAATAAATAAAACAAAGCTTATTACTTCTTTGTTACCTAATTGGCTGTGATCATTGGACATTTTACTTAGTACATGACATTTAGCATGTAAGTGAAAAAGTCATTATTACCTTCAACAGGAGGTGGTGGACATGCAACATTACAGAGAACACGGAGTGCAGTGGTAAGACCAACTCCTTCTGGGGTCATCAAGTTATCAATATTCTTTTTAAAAAAAAGAGAAAATAATAAGCATAAACTAAAAATTTAACTCTCTAGTATGTAAGAAAATAAAAGAAAAATTCTAGACATCTCATTAGTCAAAAATAAGAGCTTAAAGGGAGCTCTGGTGGCTTAGGGGCAAGAAGCTGCACTGCAATATGGAAGGCGTTCAAATCCACCTGATGCTCCGCTGGAAAAGGAGGGGAAATCTACTGTGCCAGTCAGATCTGATTCGACGGTACACAATAACAGAAATAAATTTTTTTAAACAACAAATAAAACGTCATAAATGTTTTAAAAAAATTAAGAGCTTCATGTTAATTACACTGTAATATTCAAAATTTACTAATTTTAAATATTAATAAAGTTCTAGCTAAAGGAGTTTATAAATTTGCCACTAGTTGTACCATGCTTCTGTCATGTTATCTGAATAAAAATAATTGTACTAAAAAGCACCTAGAGAAATGTCTGAGACTTTATATTAAGAGTTGAAACTCTTGGGGAGCTCTGGTAGCCTAGTGGCATGAAGCTGCACTGCAATCCCAGAGGCACATGGTTCGAATCCACCAGATGCTCTGCCGTGGAAGAAGGGACAATCTCCTCCTCTACCAGTCAGATCCGATTTGACGGTACACACACACAAAAATAATAAAATTTAAAAAAAAAGAGTTGAAACTCTTTTTAGAAAGGCATGTGGTGCTAAACATCCTTCAAAACTCTGGAAGTAACAGGAAATTTTTGAGCACCACATAATCTATTTTTAAATAAATAAAAGAGTTATAGTACATAGCTCATAGCATGTTACACTGCTAAGAATAACAAAATTAGGTGCCAAGGAGGTATAGTTATGATGTTCAGTTGGGGATGATTACAGGGGAGAAAAATATGTATAGTTGCCTATGTCCCTAGAAGGGAGCTCTGGTTTCTTAGTGGTAAGAAGTTGAGCTACTGTATCAAAGGCATGTGCTTCGAATCCATCAGCTGCTTCTATAGGACAAAGATGGGTACTCTCTTCCCATGTGATTCGTTGTTGCTGCTGTTGTTATATACCTTTGATTCAGAACAAAATCACTGATGAGCTTCCAGGGGTTTTTGGAGGCAATCAATCTCATGAGAAGGGCAAACTCATCTTTCTCCCACGTGGAAAACTTGTAGGGTCAGCTTTGAGTCAATTCTGACTCAATGGTAAATAACAACATATCCTTACAACCTATCCATACAGTTTCCAGATAAGAAATAGTTATGTTTCATTTATTTGTTCTTATAGCTTTCACAGAGTAATATATAGTTTTAAAAGTTGTATGTTGTATAAATGAGTTAAAAATGACACTAATCTACTACCTTCTAAGCCTCAGGAAAGAAACCTAACATAATTCCTCTCCTTTAGGTTTCCCATCCTAGCTCAGCTTTTCTTATTTTCTCCTTTCCTGCTTTTAAATAATTTCATTCCTAACTGCTTAAGCTAACAGGGAACCAGAGAAACACATTTCGGTGTTGGTTTACTCTTTTTAGTATATACTGGAATGAGAGTCACTTACAATAATAACTAATGGGATATTAATATAAAAGTAAAAATATTTTTAAATTATAACATGTATTTCAAATTTCTAGATTTTATTGTCTTAGTAATTAAATAGAGCGGCATCCAATTCCTAAACCACATGCCTCTGGAAACTTTATGAGGGCCCTTGTATTTAAATGTTGGTTGGGCCCAAGAGCCTACTGCTAATGTTATTTCATTTTGGATGAACATTCTTCTAAGTTGTACAGCACTCTTCTCTCAATCTGCTGTACTAAGATAATTTGAGTTTGCTGTGAAGCTGAACCATGTGTCACTGGGGTCAAATACCGTAACAGCTGCCCATAGTGGACAAAAGATTTGGAAGCAGGAGTGGCATGCACTTCCTAAACCACATGCCTTGCAAATGCTGTGAACCTGGAAAAACAACAATAGTTATAGAAAGGCTTCAGGCCTTTTGTTCATAGGGTCACTATGAGTTGTCCTCGACTCGAAGGCAATGAACAACAATAACAAAAATTAAACTCTTTTACTCAATCCACTTGATATTTACTGGACATTGTATATATTACTTGATCATGAACAAACATCAGAAAAAGCTGATTACCTACATTTACAGGACACTACTTAAACTTAAATAGCTCTGGTGGCCTAGTAGCAAGAAGTTGTGCTACAATCCCGAAGGCATGCAGTTCAAGGCCACCAATAACGCCACAGGAGAAGGATGTGCAATTCCTACCATGTGATTAGTTGCCTCTAAAAACCTGTAGAGGGTCAGCTATCAGTCGGTTCCCACTCTATAGTATACAACAATTTAAACTTCTGCTACATATAACAAACTATGCTGAAAAGCTTAAGATACTGTTTTAATCAGAATAGAGCACAGAAGGATGCAAGGCCACACAGGAGAAAAACACACTCTTGGACATTTCTAACAGAACTGAGTCCATAAGATGAAGAGAAAAGCTGAGGGCACACCAATCAGTGAAGAAAATTCTGAAGCAGAGAAGTTTAAAGAATATTTTGAGGGAGCTCTGGTGGCCTAGTGGCAAGAAGCTGCACTGCAATCCCAGAGATACGTGGTTCATAACCACCAGATGCTCTGCTGGAAAAGGAGAGGCAATCTCCTCCTGGACCAGTCAGATCCGATTTGACGGTACACACACACACACACACACACACACACACACACAAAATACTAAAATAAAATAAATTTTTTAAAAAAAGAATATTTTGTTGCTAGTTAAGAAAACCAAGAGCTGATAAGTGACTCATCTGAAATTTATAGAATACTCCAGCACCTCAAAAAGAAAAAGATAAATAATCCAATCACAAAACAGGCACAAGATATGAACAGACACTTCACCAAGGAAGACATTCAGATGGCAAAATACACATGAAGAAATCTCCAAACTCACCGGCTACTGGAGAGATGAAAATAAAAACAACTATTGAAATATCATCTCACCCCAGTAACAACAGAGCAGCAAACAACTAATACTGGTAATGCTATGGAGACATCAGAACTCTTATTAGCTGCTGGCGAGAGTGTAAAATGGTGTAACCACTATGGAAACTTTCTCAAAAAGTTGGAAATAGAAATATCATTTGACCCAGCAATTCCACTACTAGGAATATTCCCTGAAGAAACCGGAGCTGCCACCCAAATAGATATATGCACACCCACGTTTACTGCTGCATTGAAACAATATTAACGAGATGGAAACAACCCAAGTATCCATCAACAAATGAATAAATAGAAAAACACAATGAATATTACACAGCACTGAAAAATAAGGAACTCATAAAACACTACACAACATGGGTAACCCTGGAAGACATCATGTTGAATGAAATATATTCGTTGCAAAAGGATAAATACTGCATAACACCACTGTTATACAACAGGACTGACATGGGGGTTGGGGAAAACCAAGGAAAAGCATTGCACTGTAACAGATAAAGAAAAAATTGTTTAAAAGGAATATATGAGTAGGTATTATTTGTATGACAACAATCCAGAATAAGAGGTACATTGCAATGTGGACTCAGGGAAGGTGGGGGAGGGAGGGAGGAAACTGTAACAGTAAATTAATTTTAAGTGAAAAATTAATCCAACTTTTCTATAAACTTTACTTATAATCACAAAAATAAAGAAACCAATGGCAAAAAAAAAAAACTCCAACAAACCAATCAACCAAACAAACAAAAATAGAGCAGTAACAGATTATAGGCAATATACATAAAATAACTTAAGAACACACTAATTTTCATAGAGAAAATTATACTGAGTGATGTAAATTACTCACAGAAGGACAGCTATTGTGTACGATCACTATCCTGAAAAGCTAAGGAAAGGAAATACAGAAATGGAATCCTTCTTGGATGGTTGCCAGGGATGAGAAGGGAGGAATAAAAATAAATAAGCAGGTAAATTAGGTTAAAGGAAAGGAAATACACAATAAGGGGTTAATAACATGTCATTAATTACATTTCTCAATCATAACTAACGTAGAGGGTCCATGAAAGAGAGGAAGACCCGCAAAGAGATGAAATGACACAGTGCACTAATGGACTCGAGTTTAGCAGAACGCCTGGACACTGCAGGAGACGGGAAAGTCTCACTGCTGTTCCTAGGGCTGCTATTGAATTGTAGCTTATTTAATGGTACCTAACACTGTTACAAAACAAAATACAGGGAGGTGGTGAAAGAAACAGGAAGGGAGAGGAAGGGAAAGAAATGGAAAAGCTCCAGCAGGGACCTGAAAAGACTGGGTAATGATGGGCACAGTTCAATGATGATTGATTTCCATAAAATAATGCATGGGAATGATAGTGTGAAACACAGTATGATGAAGAATAGTGTAAAACACAATGTATATGAACTCTGTGAGCAAAGTAATACTAAAAAAAAAAAGTACAAATGATTGAAAACCAGTATGATTTTCTGTAAACTTTCACTCAAATAAATTTTTTTTAAAAAGATATTAGAAAAGAACAAACCCTAGAAAGTCAAAGAATATGAATTTACATATTCTTAAAAAGAAGAGTTAATTTCCAGGGTTTATTTGGCCCTTCTTACTTTAAATATTTTTTATCTATCTTTAGTCCTCTTATGAAGCCATACATTGGATCAATAAAGGAACACAAAGAAATTTAAAACTTCCAAAATTAACAATGCAGTGATTTTACCCTTTTGAGTTCTTTCAACAGTACGACTGACCATCTCAAATTAACAAAAACCAAAACCATTCCTCACCATAATTACCTAGAATTCACCCTATTAACTTTCACTTTTAACTGAAATGTTACATATTTATACAAATGAGTTAGACCATTTTTCTTATATATTAATGTTTCATAAAACTAAGTTCAGACCATTTTTTATTTATTAAAATAAAGTTTCATAAAACTAAGGCATTTTTAAGTTTTACTTACCTGTTTAACATATTCAATCAAGTTTGGGATGCAGTTAATTTCAAATCTAAGGTTTCTCAGAGGTTCAAGCCACTTGCCAAGTTCTTAAAAACAAAATGCAATTTCAAACACAATACTTAAAAAGTAAAAAAAAAATTTACAATAACTATAAATAAAGGTATTGTCTCAAAGAAAAATACTATCAGCTATGTTGTTGTGTGCTGTTGAGTCAGGACCTATCCATAGCTGACCCTCCAGTGGGTTTTCAGAGACAATAAACTGCACAGGAAGAGACTGCCCATCAGCTTTGTACTGATCTCAGTAAATTTATACAAAGATAAACTTATATTTATTTCCTGAACAACCTTTAAAGTGAAATGTAAATGTAATACTACTATAACAAATGACCGCTTTCACATTTTTTGGTTTCGCTTAATGCCTATAAGCGTAAACAGGTTAATTTAACAAAATCAAAATTTTTATAACAACAGACATTTTTAAAAAGATGAAGTTGCTTATAAAAAGCTAGTATTTATTCAACAGTCCCTGCTAACCTAAACAGAAAAGTGCTCAAAATAGTAATTTCTAAAAGAACTGAGTCCATTAGGGATATATGCTGATCATCTTTTCCTTTAATTTTAAATTGTTAACTTCCTAATTTGGCTTCATAAAAGTTAAATTACTTGTGATCACCACAAATACACCATTTACCACAAATAATACCTATACATAGCATACATACCTAAACGTAACACCAATACTTTATCAAAAAAACTACATCTAGGAAAGAATTCTAATATGCAAAGTGTTAATCCAGGACCAGACTTTTTATAGAAAATGTTATGTCTTCCTTGGTTCTAGAGTTCTCTAAGAGGTTTACAGCTATGTGCATTTGAGTATTATTCCTATGCATCTTTAAAGATCTTTGGACCCTACTTTTAAAAATCTTCTTCTGATGTGGGAAGTTTATTACCCAATTTTAATGGAAGGTATGAAGATAAAAATTAGAAATAAAAATAACAGGGGGGAGAAAGAGAGAGAGGGGGGAGATCATAAGCTATTTTAAATAATGTCCATAATATTTACTCATTATTATAGAATTTTCTAATCAATATGATCACGAATCCAGTATCTTAAATTTCTCAAGATGGCCACCAAAAGGTTTACATAAACTTCATTCAAGATCACTATTCTTCACTATTTTTTTACTATTCTTCACTTTTAAGAAAAATAGAAGCTGTCAGTTACACACAAATGGTAACTTTCACTTAGGAATACTATGTAACAAAGACACAGACGTGCAACACTATACCCAAAACTGAGTTTTTCAAATTATCATTGGATCACGTCTTCTACTCTGATTAGAAATGTCAATTAAACACCAAACTGAGAATTTTCCAGAAAAAGTACTTCTGAGAATTCCCTTTAAAAATCTTAAGAATGCCATATAAACTATCTTCATTTAAAAAAAAGAAACAAAACAAAATATTGCTAGGAATATTATCATTAACTACAGATTTTCAGAGACTTTTTCCTCACATAATCTCACATGCTTAAAATAAAGTGAGGTACCATACCTTGCAATTTAGCATTATTTTCATCTGCTTTACAAAGCTTCAAGAGAGGTGCTGCATGTTGTTCCAGCATTTGCACGTCGCTGGAAGACTGAACCACCACCAGAATAAGTATACATGCGTAATTATAAGCTACTGACTTCTTAGATTTGGAGTCACTGAAACAAAATAAGGTGTTTTAAATATTGATACAGAAACAATTTTTCAGGAATAATTGAAAACTTGTTCTACTTAAAGAGATCAAGAAAATTTATAAGATAAATTTCTTAAAGATCAGAAATCAGATTTTAAAGCTGATGTTCAATTCACATGAAAATATTGTGTAAAGTGTATAAAAATGTATTTATTACAATGGAAAGTGAAATAGTCTTAAAAAATAAGATGAGATAAACAATGAAATATTAAGTATATTTCATTGGCAATAAAAGATTTAGAAGTTCACTTTACTGTTCTCCCATGTTTTTTCCAACTCTGGATACAAGTAAGTATAATAAAATGATCTACTGCCATCATCACTCAAGTCTTCATCACAAACTTACAGAACTATTAATATATATCAAAACATAAAAGCAACTATTTTTGCTGCCTTTCACAAACTCCCAAAGGAGACCTGTCATTCACAGAGTCCTTATTGTGAAGGTAGTTACCTGGATGCCACTGCTTTGTGTGACATGAGCCAGTCTTTCCATACACTAAAGCCCTGTTCTAAAAATAGGCAAGCTCTTTTGAAAAATCCCAATTCCGCTCTTTCAGTCACAGAAATCTGAAGCCAGACCACCATAATAGTTTAGAAGGCAATGACAAGACTACAAATATTCCTCAATACTCTTACAGTATGTTCCTCTATCTAGGTCAGGGTTCCCCTCTATCCATATCAGTACAAGTATTACAATTATAATATGTAGATTGCACAAGGATATAGAACAATCTACTGAAAGACTTGTCTTACTGCTTTACTGTTACAATTTCTATTTTAGAGATTATCATTCTAATTCCTAATTGACAAGTTCTATGTTATGTTACTACAAACAGTAACTATAGTTTTTACTTTCAAAGCAACATTTTCTTACAAAAATCTAAGTCTATTTTCACACGTAAGAGACAATGTAAGTAGAAAAGTTACCCTAAGGCTTCTTTGGAATAGTATTCCATTAGAGTAATAAGGCTTTGGAGATTTTTCTCAAGACTAAAAACATGGCCAACAGCTGATCTTCCCACAGGATTAAAAGTAATCAAATAAAGATTGTGAAGGGTTCCCAAGAGATCCGAATGGTCTGTTTCTTCACTGGCTGTACAACGCTGAAAATGGCTGAATAATTCCGTAATACACTGCAACGTTTGTGTTGAATCCTGCAGCCATAAGGCAAATGCATCATCAATAACACCATCAGATTGGAGACCTTCCTCTTCATCTTGATCATAAAGGTGACACAGAGCTCTGATCAACAAATTTGTTGCTTCATACTCCGACATAAAAAAAAGAAGACCTTTCTGCGATTGTGCGAGGAACTTTAAAACATCTTTTGTGGCTTGCAGCACACCAGGATGAGCACTTGTTACGGGAATTGACAGAAGTAAGGTAACTAACTCCAAGAAGTTATGACTGTGAAGATACCTATGAGAAAGTTAAATGATATGAGAAATGCAAAGCCAATTAAAAGCATTCTTAATTTTCTACACTCCCTGGAGGGGAGCAAGATAAAATTCTTAATATCCATAGTCATCCTTAATATACTACTTCAACTGAAAATACACTATTAGTAGCAAGTCATCTCCCCACTGAGTCAAAGAAAAGGGAAAGCTCAGGGAAGCTTTCCCCTAGCAAAGGGTCAACAAATATTCAACAGGTAACTTAACAAATTTTTTCTTTCCAGAGTTAATCCTGACTTTTAAATTCTAGGCCTTCATTCCAGGCCACTTACCAAATGCTCCTATATTACCATGGTCCTTTCTCTATGCACAACGTATCAGTGCACTCTATGTACCACATATCAGTACCTACCTCTGAATTAAGTTTATCCAGTAAAGCCACAATACCTACTCAAAAAAACCCACTGCAGTGGAGTCAGAAATGACTCATAACTGATATTCCAGAGGGTTTTCAGAGGCTACTAATTGCACATTGACTGCCCATCTTCCTCCCTCAGAGAAGCTGATGGTTGGAATCACCAGAGAGAAGCCTAAACTTTAGGTTAGCAATGCAACTCCATATAGACTATGCTAACAGAGCTCCTTGTTGTTGTTGTTGTTAAGTGCCATCGAGCTGTAGGTGACTCATAGAGACCCTATGAACAAAAGTCCTCAACACCTGCGTGTGTGACTTTCATCCTTTCTCCAGGTTCATAGGGTTTCCGGAGGCAAGCTATTTATGGAAGTGGAAGCTCCTTAGCTCCTTAAAATACAGAAAAATAATTGTGATATACATGAATTGACATTTCTAAGGAAAAACATCTCAAATTATCAAGTGGTACTTAAGCAGTTAAAACATATATATCATAATTAAAATATAAATTATAAACCTATATATAATTATATAAATTTGGAAGCAGGAGTAGCATCTACTTCCTAAATAAATGCCTCCAGAAACTCTATGAACTTTGATAAATGTCAATAGTTGTAGAGGGCTTGGTTTCAGGCCTTTTATTCACAGGGTTGCTATGAGTTGTGCTCCACTGAAAGGCAATCAACAACAACAATTATCTAATTTATATGTAATCATATAAAATATAATTAAAATTATATATATATAGATATATCTATCTGCCTACATATACTCTTTTATCAAATACAAGAACCATTCTTCAGCACAGAGTTTTAGGAAGAAGCATTTTAATTCTTCCAACACCTCAAACAAAATAGATACAAATGCAATTAACAATCTCTTTGGTTATGTTTCCTTACTTGTAAATTTCCTAATCTGCAGGCCCCCCCAGTTTAAAATGCTTCTCCAAAATCAAGTTGTTTAAAGTAAAACTTTAAAAAAAGACATTTTTTTAAGAAAAAAAATAACTGAAATACAGTACATTTTTCCTTTTTTCAAAAATTCTTAGGGGAATAAAATCCGTCAAAGACTAGCCTAATATAAATTTTTCTATTTGGGGTAGGAAGAATATCCTAATTTTTAAAATTCTAAATGCCACCCCCTTCATATTTTATAGGACAGTCAGTAAAAGTTACAGGACAGCTTAACATTTGGTAAAATATTGTTAATAACCAAAAATCAGACTTCATTTTCAGCAGAGGTAAAATTGCCTTTCAATCATATTACTGCTCAAATTCAGATTTCTACATTATGATAATAAATATTTTCAATGACTATTTACTATAACGATAAACCCTTAAGGAGAAAAAACTTTAGAATTACTAAACTCTAAGTGCATTCTTTGGAAGCTCAAGTGGCTTAGCAGTAAGGAATTGCACTTCCAACACAATGATAGACAATTTTAATCCATCAGCTGCTCCAAAGAGAAAGACAGGCGACCTCCTCCCCTGTGATTTACTATCTCTGCAAATCTGCTGGAGGGTCAGCTAGGAGATGGAATAATGGCATAGCCCATAGGAAGCTATGCTGCTAATCCAGAACACACATCTATCTCCCTGGCAGTTAAAGCCCACTAACTACTCCTCAAGACAAAGACGGGCAGTCTCCTCTCGTGCGATATATACAGCCTCAGAAACCCAACAGAGGGTCAGCTATGAACTGATTCTAACTCGATGGGAATAAGTGAGAGAGAATTTTGGTTTTGCTTTTTTTTAATATATATTTTTTTTATTATTAACTTTAATGAAAATTTACAGAGACTTTGGCTTTCCATTCATTCACTGATGCACGAGAAGATGATTCTTAACCACTTTATGGACTGGGCACAAAAAAGCTAACATGGCATGCCTAGATTGTATGAGAAAAGCCTGATTACAAGGCTGGCACTTGGAGGCTTCCCACCCTATAAATAATAACTTCAGCTGGGCAGCAGGTTTTTGCAAACAATACAGTTTAGACAGAACACCTTTCTGGTAGTCTGAAGTTCTAGTACATAGCAGGCAGAGGGTACCATATTTCTCAAACTGACTGCTACTGAGTTGATTCCTACTTTAGCAACTCTCCAAGGCTGTAAATCCTTATGGGAGGAGACTGTCTATCTTTCCCCCTCAGAACTGTTGGTAGATTTGAACCCCAGAAACATATTTTGGTTAGCAGAGCAACATGGCTAAAGATTACACACTAAGAATACCCAGGCAGCTGGAATACAGTAAAATCCCTGGCTGAAGTCTTTTACTGTTTCGTGTTACCGCATCAACTACAATTCATAGCAATCCTATGAACAACAGCTCTGAATCCTATCCTATCCTAAACCAACCTCACCACCTCCCACACACCTGACCCCACTGCCATAGTCACTGTGACAATCCAAGCGAGGGCCTTCTTCTTGCGCTGACCCTCCACCTTCCCAAGCTGATATCCTTCTACAAGGAAAAGCCCCTCCTCATAATATATCCAAAGTACGTAAGACGGAGTTTCAACATTTCACTCATGTTGTCACAATTAGTTCCTGGCGTAATTAAGCAGAGACTATGCAAATATTCTATGAGAAGATGCAAGCTTGCTCCTGGTCTCTCATGACTTTGTCTCATACATCATTTTAATTTGCTAACTGTGCTTTGCATTCTGCATTCCTCTATATTTCACTATAATTAATCATAGCTGGAAGCACAACTATGTGCTTAATCTCATCAATCATCAAATCTGAGTGTGCTCCTTAGGACCATTCACAAAAGACATTAGATCCTTGCCATCACTTCAAATTCCAACCTTCTAAAATACAAATATTACTCCTTTCAAAGTTTACTCTCCTTCCTACTTACAGACAAAAATACCAAAAAAGATAGTCTCAACAAATAAAACAAAAATCCTACTATGCATGCTGGTCCAAATAATGACAAAATTCTACTGACAGATCACTAGATATAGACGACCAAAACAAATGTCAACTTAACTTTAATGACAGTTTTAAAGAGAAGTCTAAAATTTAAATTTAAATTATAATGTATTCGAGTAATAAAGTAATAAGGAGTTCAAAGACCTTCTCTCCTTGCTATGCCATTCTCTCATACAACATCCATAAACAACTCATTAGTTTCTCATTTATTCTGGCCCATAAACATGCTTTTCTTCACATTTTGGTTAATTATTAGTATCTTTCATTTACACTATTGCTGTTTTAAGGAACTCTGCTGGCTTAATGGTAGGAAGTTGCGCTGCCAACCCAAGAGCTCACAGTTCAAATCCATCAGCTGCTCCGTGGGCAACCTCTTGTGTGATTTACTGCCTCTGAAAACCCACTGCAAACTCAGCTGTGAGAGGGCCCCAATTCCATAGTACACAACAATAACAACTATTTTAAAAGATGTCATGGTAGCACAATAGCAAATGCTCAGCTGAGAACCAAAAGGTTTGAACTCATCAGCCACTCCAAGGGAGGAAGGTGTGGCAGTCTTTGAAAGCCTTGGGGCTCTTCCACAGGGTCACTGTGAGTCAGAATCAACTTGACAGCAGGGGCTTTGGCTTGGTTTGTCTGCCAGTGGATCCTGACTTGTGGTGAACCTCCATCAGGTTTCCAAGACGCCTGCCTCATCCTTCTCCCTTAAAGTTGGATTCAAACCACTAACATTTCAGTCAGTACCAACACAGGACACTATGCAACCAAGCCCTTTTTCCCCCCCTCCTGGTTTAAGCATTGCTCCTTTAAAAAGAGCCCAGGTAGGGCAGTGGTTAAATGCTATCAAAAGGTTGGCCATTTATTCCACTAGTCATTCTGTGGGAGAAAGAGGTAGCCATATATTTCCATAAAGATAGTAGCTTTGGAACCTCTGCAGGGCAGTCCTACTCTGTCCTAAAGGGACACTATGCAACTTCACAATCGTTTGGATTGGATTTTATTACTGTATTAAGTACTAATGCATCTCACCCACAGCAGAAACGTATTTTTCATTTCCACTATTCAATTACTATTTTGAATGTCAAGTCTCTTTACACAGGCAACACACACAACCTGTGAAGACACTCAGCCACGTGAAGTTGTCTCCAATGATTTATGAAATGTATTTCCCCCAAACAAGTAAATCTTACCGGAAAAGAACAGGATACGGATCATCCCTCTCTGGAGGTCCAGTAATACGTGCCATAGTTGGGAAAGATTTAACAGGAGGTTGGATCATTGTATGAGGGGCGGTTTCCATTAAATGAAATATTTCTTCTAGGAGGCTAACAAGCTTTTCGATTTCCCCTTCACTTATATTTGAGGATTCCAAAAGATCCATATCGATAGACGCCTCTACTTCATTTTCATAGTCAGCATTTGTTCTTTCCAGCCCAGCATCCGTGTCATGATCAGGTTCACTGTGATTAGGAACAGATGTTGTCTTCTCTGCCAAATGGTCACCAAGTCTTTTAATTTCTGACAAGATTTCATAGAAGTGACATTTCTGAAGGATAGCAGAACCAGCAGTAACCACTCTCACAGTCTGATCTAAGAGTATGAGCTCCAGAAGTTTTTGATAGCCACTTTTTTCATTCTGTCTGCCTCTTAAAAAAGCTTCCATGCCTTCTGTCATACTAATAACACTGTCCAAAGCTTTAAAAGCATTTAACTTAAGGGAAGATGAGACATGATCAGCGAACAGGAGCTCAAATAGTCCACTGATCACTCCGGCGTGGAGCAGTGCCGTGACTCCTTGGGCCCCACATTCTGCCAGTGAGGACACTAACTTAGTCCCAGCTTTGAGCTGTCGGACATTTAAGGCGATAGGTTGTCGAAGAGCAACTTGTAAATCTAAAGCTTGCATAGTCCACTCTACCAACTGACCAAGGGAATCTTGTTTTGTGTTTTTTAGCTGCAAATAACTTAATCCCTTTATTATTAAACTCGGGATTTCTTCTAAAGCAGTTACCCATTTCGCACCTCTATCTTCCCGATACAAATCTAACAATTCCGTTAACTTCAGTGAGGCTTCTATTGCCCCTGAGTTTTCTTTATCTGGACCTTGATCCTTCAGTCTACTCATTTCAATTTCAAAAGTAGTCCTGTATGGACAGCTGAAGTATAAAAGTGGTACAAGTTCTCTGTCATATGGATCATATGTCATAGGAGGAACCGAAGCTAAATCTTCAGCAGTATATTCAACATCAAAATTTGGATACTTGAATGTATCACGTTCCAAATCAGCAATTCCATCTTCATCACTGGAAATCTGTTCGTAACCATCATCCCCTGAAAAAAATTGTTTAAATGAAATTAAAAATTTCATTAATTGTTTATTATGCAATTATGTCATTATTTAGCAGTATAGCAAACACTAAAATTAGTGATTTCCACAAAAAATTACCTTCTGTGCCAACATCTTATTGATAATGAACAACTTTTTATGATTTCTAACAGAGTATCTATGGACAAACTCCTTAAGCAAATTCATACAAACAACTATCTAGTATAGACATAACTTCCTGACTTAGATAAAAATATCACTACTTTAAGTAACAGAAACCGCCTCTCAGAAATCATTCTTATTTACCTAAGATATTAAAAAATGGGAGAAAAAAAAATGGAGGATGAATTTTTTAAAGTTAAACCAATTTATTTCCAGCAAAAACGTTTTTAGAACCTTTCTTAGACTTCAAATTTTACTCCTCTACACTTATATCCATCTGTTATCAGTTCTCTGAGTTGGTTAATAAATTT
This sequence comes from Elephantulus edwardii, assembly GCF_000299155.1. Taxonomy (NCBI): domain Eukaryota; kingdom Metazoa; phylum Chordata; class Mammalia; order Macroscelidea; family Macroscelididae; genus Elephantulus; species Elephantulus edwardii. The sequence continues at coordinate 16,550,805 of NW_006399786.1, read as the reverse complement.
TTATGAAACTTTTTTTTACTTAAAATACTCAACTTTGCCAAAACAAAGCTTTTGGTCATGACACATGTAAAGTTTTTTCTCTGTATAAATAAAACAAAGAAAATGTGCTGGCTTTACTTTCTAACACAACTACTGCCTGGCAGCTATAATGGCCCAAGAAGGAAATATTTCCAGAACATTTCTTCAGTATCAGCACTCTCTTAACATTCCTTTGATCAAAATAAATTAGCATTTGCAACAGAACACTCATATTTGAAAAAATAAGGGCCTAATGAGCTTGACTCTTGAGATAGAGGTAAGACAGATGACATATTCTCCTGAAAATCAAATCAATTAGTCACATTCCTCACATTCTTTTTAAAAAATGTTCTGATTAAAATGTGCCTGCCTATAATCAGACCACAATGAATTAAAACATGAACTAAGAACACAATGAATACAAACAGACTATGCTCAGAAAAGTATCATTCCTTAAAATAATCTGTGTATTTTGTTAAAAGTCCCTTGTTCCTCACGCAGAATCTTTACTACTGCAGAAAAAAGCTGTCATATTATTTGTCATTTTGTATAAACGCATCAAGAAGCCACTACTTTGACAAATTAAGCATCAACTGGCTTAAGTATCTCATTTATTTTTTCTTTGAAAGGAAAAATAAAGTCGAACTAATGTAATTCATACTGTCATATTTCCATATGTAACTGAAATTTCTTTTCTAAAGTTCTAAAGATAAGGCAGTATTTTCCTTTACTATCTAGGCAACAGTTATCTCTAGGGTTACTCTGTTGTAACATCACCATTCAATCCTCTAAAACCAGGCCCCTAAGTCTTGAATCACCACGTATCAGATGCATGATCCTGCTACCCCATTTTCCTGACCAAAGCTAGTGCTTACCAAACAGTAAACTCACATCTTAGCAAATGAGAGTCTCTCTCACTGGGAACTGGAAATAGGGCTGACAAACAGCAAAGCATTTAAGCTGGTTGACTAAACAGAAATTAAAATTATAGCATAAAAAGAGGAACAAGAGCTAGTTGGCAGAATAAAGATACAAGCAAAGATAAGATAAAAGTTAGAGTTACTACCACTATTGGTCACAACCTGAGGTCCAGCTAGCTACCCCTGAATGCCCTATGGTCTTTGAGACCCAGTTGTCTTTGGTATAATCTTTTTTAATTGATCAAAACTTCAGGCAGTTAAGTTTCTAGGAATTACGACCAAACGCCCTGAACAACACAGCCCACCTTCTCCTTCCTCATCCTCTTCACCGTCGTCCTCTTCATCATCCTCCTCCTCTTCAGGGATACTGTCTACTGTATGCCGATCATCCTCATCCTCATCCTCATCTTCCTCCACATCTACATCATCTTCATCATCTTCCCCCTCTTCCTGCTGTTCCTCTTCTACTTCTCCTTCATCAGAATACTGACTTTCCTGGGGAACAGAATTCCGATCAGGAGAAATGGGTTCAAAGTAATCTTCTCTATGAGGAGCATCCTCTTCCTTGTCACCTGACACTGAAAGACAGAGATTTAAGGCACAGATTACTTTCATGGTTTTAACAGCATAAGGCAGGGAGCCAACCCAAAGGTAAGAGGGTCAAATTCACCAGCTGTCTCTTTGGAGAAAGATGGGTAATCTCCTCCTGTGTAATTTACAGTCTCTGAAAACCCACAGGAGAGTCTGATAAAAAAATCAGTTCTGATTTGATGTCACCTAACAGCAACAGCAGAAAAACAGACAGATGCAAATATTTAATGACATTTTGACTCATTTACTAAAAAAAAAATAAATAAATTCCATAAGATGAGAATTATTTGTTTTAAAAGTTAAAATATATACATTTAAAAAATACTATTTTTAAGTTCCTATATCATAAATTACTTCATTTCAGCTATTAAATATCTAGTTTTTTCCATCTTTCCATACAAACGGCTTACTTTTATTGGTATTGATTTATACATAACTACTGCACATTATAATTTTCTTTTTTAAAGCATGTCAACATAACTGGAAATTAATTAACTGACTTTTTGGAACAAGTTCACTTGGCAACTGAAAAACAAAAGGAAATATTGCACATGATTAAAAAAGAAGGCACTCATCAAGATTTCATTACTACCACCTAATTTTTCTTTAATCAAAATCAGCTTTATTAGCAATAAACTAATAAACTAATTCTTGGCTGACTCTCCAGCAGGTTTTTGGAGGCTGTAAACAGCACGTGAGGGACTGACCAGCTTTCTCTGAAGGAGCCACTGGCATCTTCAAACAGACATAGAGGCATTACTTTTGGTTAACAATGCAACATCCCACAAACTACGCTACCAGAGCTCCATCAGCACTGATTCTCTATACACCTGGGATAGGGATGGGATCATCTTCATCATCATCAGGTGGAGGGGGTCCTGGAGGAGTTCTTGGTCCCCTTGGCTGTGGTCTTGGAGGACTTCCATTAAACTGATCTTCTTTCTCCCCATCAACTGTAGTTTTATTAGAGACAAAAGAGAAACTTGCAAATTATTAAAGAATAGTGACATGAGTACAAGTCAACACTTCATCATTTGAGTCTTTCATCTTCTGATTTGCTAATAAACATTTCCTTCCTATCATCTAAAAGAATTTTTGTTAATTGATCTATATTTGGAATGCTATTATTTTCTACTTTCCACATATCAAAATACATTGTATATACACTTGAGTGTTAACTCAGAAAAACAAAGTCTTACTTACAGCAGCTATATTAATTACAGTCTAAAAATGGAAACTAGCACAATGTCTTCCAATGAGCATAAGAGATAGTACCACATACATGAAAGAAACTGTGGTATATCCATACTATGCACCACTACTCAGCAATATGCAGAATAACTGATGCGTGTCAAAGTTTAGCTGCCACCCAGGCAGATGTGTGTATGTGCATATTTACTGCGGCTTTGTTCACAATAGCAAGTGCCCATCAACAAACAAATGGATAGAGAAGCTGCAGTATATTCACACAATGGAATATTATGCAACAACTGAAAAACAAGGAACTCATGCAATATTATACAAAAAATGGGTGACCCTGGCAGACATTATGCCAAGCAAAATATCTCAGTCACAAAAGGGCATATACTGCATAATGCCACTGCTGTAAAATGGGACAGACATTGGGGTGAGGGGAACCTAAGAATAGAGGGGATATATAATGTACACTACATTGAAACAGATGAGGGAGAGAACTGTTTAAAAGGAAATATATGATTAGTTATTATTTTCATGACAAGAGTCCAGAATAAGAGCTGCATAGTAAAGTGGACTGATGGAGGGAGGTTGTATAACAATGAAAGAATACTTTTTTCTTCTCAAAAAGAAAAGCAAACTGAAGGGAGGGGTGGGCAGGGAGGAAAATGTGCAACAATGAATGAATGGAAATCCAAAGTCTCTATGAACTTTCATTAAAATCTCAATATAAAAAATTTAGGTGAACCTCAGGAAAACTATGCTGAACAACAACAACAAAAAACAAACCACCCAACAGAAAAGTCAATCTCAAGTGATATTTATAGCATAATTCTGTTTAGGTATTATTACATATTTAAATATTTATAAAATAATACAGAGATGGAGGACAGTGTTTGCCAGAAGTTGGCAAGGGCAGATGAGTGAATGTGGCTATAAAGTAGTCTTAATGTGATAGTGAAGTGTCCTATTTAAGATGATGGTTACACAATGTTACACGTGATTTAAGACTGCACAGAGCTACACACATGCATGTATAGCTGGTGAAATCTAACAAAATTGTATCAATGTCAGCTCTCTAGTTGTTATTTTACCACAGTCATGAAAAATGTTAACATGTTACCTTGTTAAATCTCACACCAGTTTTAAAAGACAAGCTCTGTCAATCAGTTTTTCCTACAGTAACAGCTAAGTGTCACTGGCAAAGGCACCTTTAAAGTTCTCACCATGTTTTGGATTTCTTTTCAAATTCGGCTGTGGCTGGGGAGGAGGTGGAGGTGGAGGCGGGGGTGGTGGAGAGTCTCGATCGTGACTTATCACTCTGTCAACCGATCCATAGATCGCCAGTGTCAGACAGTTATACCAGCCTCTTAGCACCAAACCATCAGTATTCACCTGATTTTTAGAGAGGGAAGAAAAAATAGTTTAAACTTTTTTTTTAATGTCTTAATGCCAGGAGCGAAATTACCAGATTAATTTTGGAGTCAATTAAAGTCCTTAAAAGTAAGATCAGACACATAGGTTATACTGGTGAAAATTCAAAGGTACAGCTTTTACTTGGCCTTCCAGAGGTGCTATAAAGAAATCTGTGTTCTGAAACTACATCGTTCTAGCCTCAATATATATGCATCAATCCTGCTTAAAAAATTCTAAACCAAGTAAAAGAGAAAAATGGAAACGAAATTAAATGGAAGTTACTAACAACAATAAAAGCTGCAAATATCATTCATCCATGTCCATAAAAGCACAAACTGTACTTAGTCTTAGAATTACACAATATTTCTGCTGCTTATTTGTCAACTATCACATTAAAACATTTTGTATTTATAATACTAGCAGAGAATCTGTTAGTAAAACACATCTACCAGTAACAAATGCTCAAATGTGAGAAGAGCAAAGTTGGCTGTGGTGTTTAGGTGGCAGCCTGCTGGGCCATGATTCTCAGTGCTTTGGCAGTTAAGTAATGATGGAGTCATTCTAATTTTGTGATCTGATGTAGTCATCTCCCATTTTTGCATAATGCAGATGGTCACAAGAACTACCTGGTCTTTAAACTGTAACCATGTCAATAAATGAATAGGTATACATGAACCGGTGTGTGTAAAAATGCACAGTATTAGGGAGCTCTGGTGGCCTAGTGGCAAGATGCTGCACTGCAATCCCAGAGGTACGTGGTTCAATTCCACCAGATGCTCTGCTGGAGAAGGAGGGGGGAATCTCCTCCTGTACCAGTCAGATCTGATTTGACGGTATACGTAAAAACAATACAATAAAAAAAAAATTTTTTTTAAAAATGCACAGTATTCTTGAATGCCCAAGTAACACGTGTCAGCATATTTTATGCACCTTCAGTGTACTCTAAAATCAAAGGTATTCATATATATGCATTAAATAAATTGTTTTTGAAAAAAACTTTCCCCTAAAATTATCAAAGTCTTCACCAAATGCCACTGAACTCCCATATTTCCTTACCTTAGTAAATAAAAGTAATACCTTCATGCTTTTTCCAATACAGCTGTATTAATCTCTCCATCTTAACAGTAACTATGAAATAAATAGTATCACTCCATTTTAATTTTTTTTAAACTCAGAATGTCAGTGGAATAAAGATGAAGTAACAAGTAGTACTGAGGTCCCTTCTAAGAAGTACAGCGAGAAATAAATTATTCTTCTTACTGTTAGACTCATAAAGGGAAACTAGAGACCAGAACAAAAGTTCAAAGATTATCTTCAGAAAATGAAACACTTTAAACATAAAATCTACTGAAAGGAAGTTCCAGTCAAAATAATATGCACAGTTATGCCTAGACTGTCCAACAGCAACTTGGGTGTTCTGGTATTATAGATCACTATAATTTTTGCATTTCAGACTTTTTTGATTAGACTTCTGGAATGGCACTTAGCATGCCAAGGACACACTTATGATACGAAGGAAGAAATAGAAAATATTTATTTTTTTTAAATCTTAAGGCATAGTAATGTGTAATAACAATTTCTATTTACTTGCCTATTATTTGACATGTTTATACAACTAAACTAAAAGAAGGAAAGCACAAATGCTAGCCTTCTTTCTGACTGAACTAAAAAATCAGAGGACAAACTTGCTTTAAGAGGCAGAGACAATGGCATCACGATGTCTTTGTTCATTTTAAAATGGTATCTGGACCCAACAGTACTCTGACAAGAAATGATGATCTGTAGAACTAGAATTAAATAAACTGACATTTCTACATTACTGATTTATCTGAATTCAAAATTTGAATGGAGATGGGGGAAAACCCAATGGCAACAAACTGAAAAAAACAAAAACAAATGGTATCCATAATTACCTTTGAGTTGGGTCTAAAGATGATGGATGTATTCTCATCATATTCCAGGCTGCAAAAAGAGCAGGAACAAATACATAGGCTAAATACACCACAGTTCATGAAAAGTTTAAACTATTTTAATATAATCTAGCTTTTTCTTTTGTTTTAAAAAAACCATTCATTTTGAATGTCATTTACTCACTGCTGTCAAGCCAAGTCAGACTCACAGTGACCCTACAATGGATTCTTAACAGGAGGAGACAGCCTAACCTTCTGCCTCAGAGGAGTTAGGACATTCAAACCAAGGCATTTTGGCTAGCAGCCTACCACGTTACTTATGAAGCCACCCAAGATTCCTTGGATTTCATGTACTACCCTAAAAATGCTATTTAAAAAAAGGAATAAAAAAACCAACCCAACACCGACAGTGAGTCAAATGGTTAAGGCATCAGGGTTTTTTTTAATTAGCAGTGCTATCAATATTCTTTTTAAAGCACCAGGAGTCATTCTAAAGTACAACTTGAGTTGTTAGCATCACAGCCTCCTAAATATGTACCAAACCAAAGTAAACCAGTCACCAGAGAGTCAACTTCAACTCATGGCAGCCCACGTATGCAACGGTCAAACTATGCTCCGCAGGGTTTTCAATGCCTGATATTTTAAAAGTAGATCTTCAGGTCATCTTCTCAGGTACTTCTGCGTAGACCATAACTTTTAACCTTTTGATTAACACTGTAGCAGCTTAGCAACAGCCTCATCCAGGTGGCACTCTACAAATGTACTAGGACCAAAATCAAAGAAAAACATCTATTTATGTCATAGAGATAATGAAAAAGAAAAAAATGCCAAGCTGTTCAAAATTGACTGCTTTAGAATATCTGGATTTTCCTTCAGATTTTAAAAAATTTAATTATCGATGTACTTTAATAAAGATTGAGAGAAGGATCAATAAAAATTGAGTCAAGTCTAAGGCACTTTTTTTTTTAATTAATTTATTTATTATATGTGTGTACCGTCAAATTGGATCTGACTGGTACAGGAGGCGATTGTTCCTCCTTCTTCAGCAGAGCATCTGGTGGATTTGAACGAGTCTAAGGCACTTTTTGAAGCAAAGTTCTCCCATTTAATATCTTTTGTATTATAATACACAGTAAATTTATTTGATGATCAATTTGTTTGCAGATATCACAACAACTAGACTGTTTTTAATATCAACGCAACTCATTGCCATCGAGCTGGTTCCAACTCACAGCAACCCCATTATCGGGTTTCCGAGGTTATAAATCGAAATGGGAGGAAACTGCTCATCTTCCTCCCCTGTCAAAACCTCTGGGAGACCTGAAACACATTTTATTCAGCAGTGAAACAGTGTATATTAAGCCATCAGACCAACTCCGCTTTAATATACTTAGCATATATTTAAGAGTCCAAAGTGTACTATTTATTAATAAAATCTCACTTTATCAAATATGCAGTTAAAGAATTTTAAATTTTGTTGTAGTGTAATGCAAAAAAAAAAGGCAGAAGACCAGCTCTGAATGTGTATATATACACAAAATATATATATATAAAATCTCTATCTCTACATATGTGCATGTGTGTCTATATGTGTATATATATTTGTTGTTGTCCTGCGCTGTCAAGTCAGAATCAAATTACAGCTAACCCTCCAACCAGTTTTCAGAGGCTGTAAATTGCAAAGAAGTAAACTGCTCCTCTTTCTGCCATGGAGCAAGTGATGGATTCAAACCACCTGCCTTTAGGCTGGATACTTAACACCTAACCACACACATATATGTGTGGCATAATCCATAAGGAGTTGACAGTCCTTCTCCATGTTAAAAAGATAGGCCATCAACTCCCAGCCAAAACCAGCCAGAGAGTCAACTAAGATTTAGTTCCAAATCTATGGCAATGAGTTTGAGTTTTTATATGTGTGTATGTGTGAGAAATGTGGCATCAGGACTGGAGAAAGACTCATCAACAATCTGCATTATGCGGATGATACAACCTTGCATGCTGAAACTGAGGAGGACCTGAAATGCTTGCTGCAGAAAGTCAAGGACTGAAGTCTTCAATATGGATTGAAGCTCAACATCAAGGAAACAAAAATTCTTACCACTGGGCTGACTAGCAGCATCATGACAGACAGTAATGAGATTGAGATTATTAACAGCTTGAGTTTACTTGGCTCCACAATCAACCGTCTAGGTACCAACAGCCAGAAAATTAAAAGACAAATTGCATTGAGAGTCTGCTGTCATAGAGACCTCTCTAAATTACTGAAGAGCAATGATGTTAGTCTGAAGACTAATAAGGTTCGCCTGATTGAGGTTATGTTCTTTGCAACCACTTGCTATGCATTAGAAAGCTGGACAATGACTAGGGATGATAGAAGGAGAACTGATGCCTTTAAACTGTGGTGATGGAGAAGAGTACTGAATACACCATGAACTGCTAGGTGAACAAACAAGTTCCACCATGAGAGGGTGAGACCAGGCTACTCCTTGAGGCAAGGATTCTGAAGTTTCGTCTGACACTTTGGACATGTTTCAAGAAGAGACCTGTCCTTGGAGAGGGACGACATGTTTGAGAGGGTGGAGGGACAGCACAAAAGAGGAAGACCCTCAATGAGACAGATTGATTCAGTGACTGGGGAAATAGAGGAAGGTGTGTCAGAGACACTTAGGATGGGCACAGGATAGGGTTTAGGGCTGTTGTACATAATGTTACTGAGTCATAGGCAACGCGATGGCACATAACAACAACGACACGTGTGTGTACACATATATGCATACAAACGCACACACACACTATTTTTTTTTAATTTTTATTTTATTATTTGTGTGTGTGGGTGTGTACTGTCAAATCAGATCTGACTGGTACAGGAGGAGATTGTCCCTCCTTTCCCGGCAGAGCATCTGGTGGATTTGAACGGAATACCCCGGACTGCAGTGCAGCCTCTTGCCACTAGGCCACCAGAGCTCCCCACATACACACATTTTTAAAACCAAAAAGCAAACTTTTCCAAATTGTCACTGTTTGCCACCAAGTTGGAACCAACTCATATCTGACCCTCCATCAGGTTTTCAGACATAGTTAATCACACAGGAGGAAACTGCTCATCCTTTTCCTGTCAAATAGCTGGTGAATTCAAACCATGTGTCTTTGGGATTGCAGTGTAGCTTCTTACCACTAGACCACCAGAGCTCCCGATCCAAAATTAGGTTACAATAAAGTGTATAAGAAATATATGCATCAGTAAAAAGCAATCAAAACATGGCTAATATTTAAGAAATTTTAAATTTCCTTAGAAATTTGACATTACCAATCAATAAATTAAACCCTAGGTTGTTGGGCTTGCCATCAGACAGATCCTTTTCCTTTGTGTAAAAAGTCTCTCAACTCAAGGCTTGATGATGAAATTACTGAGAAAGTACATACCTTCCCAACCTATCAAAAACTGGGGCACTTGGTTTGCTTACGTTGTTGAAGAATAAGTCTAACTGAAATGTATGTGGAGATGTCTCCCTGTGAATAAAACAAAGTTCAATCATTAACTTTTGCAATAATCTGTTCCTAAATATTTTTTTAAAGTACAAACTTAAGAGAAATCCTTAAATTACAAAATTATATTTGTAAAGCTTTTAACAAAAATTCAACTAATTATTATCTTTTCTGTAATTTTATTCACATTCAATTCTCCAGTAGCCAACTATTCATTCTTGACTATTACTAAAAATTTTAAAAATCACTCACCTTCTCACTACTATCCGAACCATTCTTAAACAGCAAACTACTGAAAATCTTAAATGTATTTTGAAAGCAAGTGCCAGTTAACTGCTGTCATTTAATTTTAGAATTCTTTATAGTATTGTTCTCTTTTCATCAGAAAAGTCAGAAATTAACTATAATTCAAGTTGTATAATAATGACAATTCAATTTTAAGTAAAACAAGACTAGTAATGGAAGCAATTTTAGCATCAGAACCATAAATTCTGTCAAGTTTAAAACATAGCGGTAATTTTTTAAAAACAACAAAATAGCAGTAATTTACAAAAATAACTACATTTTTGCAGATTGATATAGTTAAGGTTAAATGCTACTTAATTTTCATTACAATGGATAAATTCTGGTTGAAAAAGCTACTGTGTTGAGAAGCTCCTCAGCTGAGTCCTCTACTTACTGACAGATCAACTCAAAAGGGCTTAGATTAAGGAGTGATGAGACCCTTGATTGCCTTTTGGGAAGGACTGAAAAGTCTCAACGGGCACCTCTGAAAGTTTGTATATTTTACACTGAGTTAAAAGACTACCTAAATTGACTTTTACCATCTATAGATAACCATACGCATACAAGGAAGTCCAGTGAATACCACTATCATTCAAATATATGCCCCAACAATCAGAGCCAAGGAAGAAGATACAGAAGATTTTTACCAACTTTTACAATCGGCGATCAATCGAACATGCAATCAAGATGCCTTGATAATAATGGCTGACTGGAATGCAAAAGTTGGGAACAGAGAAGAAGATTCAGTAGTTGGAAAACAAGGACTCGGTGACAGAAATGGAGCTGGAGAGAGAATGATTGAATTTTGTACAATCAATGACCTATTCATTGCAAATACTTTTTTAAGAGACATAAACGCAGGTTATATACATGGATTTCACTTGATGGTATGCATAGCAATCAGATCGATTCCATCTGTGGAAAGAACCGCTGGAGCAGCTCAGTATCAGCTGTGTAAACTAGGTCAGGAGCTGATTGTGGAACAGACCAACAACTACTCGTATGCAAGTTCAAGCTGAAGTTGAGGAAAATTAAACCAAATCTATCCCACCTGAATTTCAGAACCATCTCAGGAACAGGTTTGAGACCTTGAACACTAATGAGCGAAGGCCAGATGAGTTGTGGAGGATATCAAGGGTATCATCCAGGAAGAGAGCAAATGGTCATTGCAAAGAAAGAAGAGGAAGCAAAGACCAAAATGGATGTCAGAAGAGACTCTGAAAATTGCAATGGAGCACAGAGAAGCCAAAGCACAAGGAAGAATTCAAGATACTAAAGAGTTGAATAGAAGA
>NW_006399786.1:16517742-16537970 GCF_000299155.1 Elephantulus edwardii | reverse complement strand
GAGGGTGGAGGGACAGCACAGGAGGGGAAGGTCCTCTATGAGGTGGATTGATTTAGTGACTGGGGTAATCAGGATGGAAGTGTCAGAGACAGTGCGACTGGCACAGGACAGAGCAGAGTTTAGGGCTGTTGTACATAGGGTCGCTATGAGTCGCAAGCGACTCGACGGCACATAACAACAACGCTAGGATATTTTGGAAGGTATATAAATCTATTTCTATCAGCATTTTTCAAAAAGGAATGAAGGGAGAAAAAAAATCTTATCCCATGTGGAAATTATCAAATAATATCACTAATAACACACACTTAACAAAATCTTGAGGATAATTATCCAGAAAAGACTTGAACAGTACATTGACAGAGCACTACCAGAAATACAAGCTGTGTTTAGAAGAGATCGTGGAACGAGGGATATTATTGCCAATGTCAGATGGATCTTGGCAGAAAGTACCAGAAAAATATCTATCTGTGCTTCATTGACTATGCAAAGGAATTTGACTATGTGGATCACAATAAATTGCAGCTAACCTTGAGGAAAATGGGAACCTCAGAGCCCTTGATCGTGCTTATGTGAAACCTAAACTTCGATCAAGAAGCAGTCCTCAGAACAGAGCAAAAAAACATTGCACGGTTCAAAGTAAGGAAGGGAGTACATCAGGTATGCATCCTGTCCCCCATACCTTTTCAATCTGTATGCAGAACAGACCATTCGGGAGGCAGGGTTTTATGAGAAGGAAGACTCATTAACAACCTGTGATATGCAGATGACACAACTTTGCTTGCTGAAACTGAAGAAGACCTGAAGCACTTGCTATAAAAAGTCAAGGACTGTAGTTTTCAATATGGATTGAAGCTCAATATCACGAAGACAAAGATTCTCACCACTAGGTCAATAGACAGCACCATAATGGATGGAGAAGAGACTGAGGTTAACAATTACAGCTTACTCGGATCCCCAATCAACACTCTTAACACCAGCAGTCAGGAAATCAAAAGATGGATTCCACTGGGAAAAACTGCTGTCATGGACCTCTCCAGAGTGCTGAAGAGCAACAATGTTAGTCTAAATAAAAAGGTGCACCTAATCCAGGCCATGGTCTTCTCAATTACTAGTTATGCTTCAGAGAGTTGGACAGTGACTAAGGATGACAAAAGAAGAATCGATGCCTTCAACTTGCAGTGATGGAGAAGAGTCTTGAACATACAATGGACTACCAAGAAAACAAATGGGTCTGTCTTGGAGAGGATAAAACCAAGCCTCTCCTTGGATGCTAGGATTTTGAAGCTCTGCCTCACTTATTCTGGGCATGTGGCCAGGAGAGATCAGTCCTTGGAGAATGACATCATGCTCGGAATGGTGGACGAACAGCACAGGAGAAGACGACTCCAGATGAGATGGACTGATACAGTGACTGGGGCAATGAGAGTTGGTATTGTCAGAATTAGTGAGACTGGCTCAGGACACAGAAAGAGCTGCTGTACATAGGGTCGCTATGCATCACAGGCAACGCAACCAGTAACATTCTATAACAGGTTTGGAAGCAGGAGTGGCATCCACTTCCTGAACAATATGCCTCTGGATACTCCATCAACACTGATAAATGTCAATAGTTGTAGAGGGGCTTCAGGTCTTTTGTTCATAGGGTTGCTATGAGGTCTGCTCAACTGGAAGGCAATCAACTAACAACAACAGTACTTAGGTCAAATAATTACTCAACTTCCTGGGTTATGATGGCATATATACTACGAAGCTCTTATGAAAACCTACAGTTTAACCATAATGGAAGACCATTTTGTTTTTAACTACTTCAATTTCTGCATTTTAGATGTTTTTAAAGACATGTTGTTATGTGCCATCAAGTCGCCTGAGACTCATAGTGACCTTGTGTACAACAGACCTAAACCCTGCTCTATTCTGTGCCAACATTATTGTCTCTGACACACTGACCCCCATTACCTCAGTCACTAAATCAATCCATCTTATCAAGGGTCTTCCTCTCCTGCACTGTCCCTTCACCCTACCAACCATGACATCCCTCTCCAAGACTGATCCCTCCTTGTAACATATACAGTATGTCAGACAAAGCTTAAGAATCCTTGCCTCCAAGGAACAGCCTTGTTTAACCCTCTCCAGGATGAACCTGTTCGTTCTCTTAGCAGTCCATGGTATATTCAATACTCTTCTCCAGCACCACAGCTCAAAGGCATCAACTCTCCTTTTTATCCCTAGTCATCGTCCGGCTCTCTGATGCACAGCAAGTGAGTGCAAAGCCCATGCTCTGTATCAGGTGTACCTTAGCTTCCAGACTGACATCATACTTTCTTTAAAAAATATTCTGGAACAAAGAATTGACTTACCCATATGCTCTATTGTCTGGGAGGCTGCTGTGGGCTCTCACTCCTGGGGGTATGACTCGGACTTCATTGATATAAACCACACATGGAAAACGGACCACATCTATATGAGAACTTTGCTTTTTTAAAAAAAGAGTGAAGACATTGTAAGCAAAACATGTTTCTCTATTCAAAATTTACCCATATTTAATTTTGTTTTTCATTCAGAATGTCAAATAATTTTAACAACTCCATATCTCTAAAAAAAGTTTATTAAAATACTTATAATACTGTATAAATCACTCTTGAAAACAGCTGATGATAAAAGACATACTGAGTTAGATTGCTCCATCTGTATGAGTGGCTGTGGAAATCCATCCATTTCCCTCTTTGCTGTTTTGCTGAGGATGCTACAAGGGTACAATCTCTTACCTGAAAGCTCTGGAGACAGAGGTCATCCAGAGTTCTGACTTCAGAGTTTCAACACAATAATATTCCATAAATGTTGACTATTAATAAACATCCTCAGTGGTTCTAAGGTAGAATCTTCTAACCCCAATATTAGTATTATTTCAACAGCCATATGCATTCACAGGGAGCTCTGATGGCCTAGTGGCGAGAAGCTGTTCTGCAATCCCAAAGGCACACGGTACAAGTCCATCAGCTGCTCCTCGGGAGAAAGATGAGCAATCTCCTCCCATACGATTAACTGCCTCTCAAAACCGGTCAGACACTCAGTGACGGGTCAGTTCCAATTCGGTGGTACTCAACAACAACAACAGGCATTCACATTAAATAGAGAATTAGTGTCAGTTCAAATGGCCAAATGAACTCAGGACAGAGTTTTGGTGTGTTTTGTTTTTGTTTGGGTTTTTTTTTGGCAATTTTGATTTTCTGAATTTATAGCTAAGAGACTATGGATCTATAATAAAATTAAGGTTAACTCACTAAACTTACACATCAACTAAAATAAAAGAATCCAGAAAAATAATTTAGATAAGAAGATAAACCTCAACAAGATTTAAGTAAACAAAATAAAAACACACAAATTCAAAGTGTATCATAAAAAAAAAAGCATCATATATATTGTTGTAAAGTACACTAGATCTCAAAGATAAAAAGGCAAAACATCCTCTTGTCAGGAAGGAACACTCTAATCTCCTGTAGCAAACAAACAGGTAAGTTGCTATGATACAGACTCCTGAATTACTGTGAAAAGCTAATGCACACTGTGACAAGCATTTAAGGAAAAACAGGATAAGTATGAGGGTAAGTTGCCCAAGAAAAGGAGCAACTGGGCTAAAGGAAGCCTTAAAAGAAAACAAGAATTAGTAGAATGGGGAAAAAGAAGAACTTTAAAAAAAATGTTATTTTATTAATTTTAATGAACATCTACAGAGATTTTAATTTCCATTCAGTCATTGTTGCAGTCTTTTCTCTGCCCAGCGCCCCCCCCCCCCGCAAAAAGAAGAACTCCAAGCAAAGATGGTGCATGCACAAAAATACCAACAAATAACTAATAGGAAGAATTCAGAAAATAACAAGCGTAATTCATGACGACCTGCGGATAAAATGAGAGGAGAACAAAGCAAGGGAACTACAAGAAATAAACTTTTTTCTTCTACTGCCAGAACACAATATCAAATCTATGTACATCTACATGCAGGATCTCTCTCCTGTGTTCCAGACTACTGAATCTAACTGCCAACGGAGTATCTTCCACTTGGATATCCTTTGGACATTACTGAACTCGACAAATGAATGGTACCACAGCCACACAATCTGTGCCCTAGACAGACACCAGTATCACCCTTGGTTTCTCATTCTCTCTGACCTAACCTCTTCACCCAGTCAAACATCAAATTCTAGTCATTAAACCTCTAAATCTAGGCATTTCCACATCCACTAGTTGGCATCCATGTAACATTTTTTTCCCCACTTTGTGAAACTTAAAGCCTAACTTCCTGTATAGGGATAGAATGCTTTTGAGACTTCTAAGTATTGTGCTGGGAACCCTTCCAAACCTCACCCTTTGAAGCCTGACCACTCCAGGAGAAGGTATAAACTCCCTGCCTTACACTCTCATCATCCTCAATGCCTAAGAATAAATGAGGGAATAACAGGTTCCTGTTTCAGGCTGTGGAGTAGATTTTAACTCACAGAAACCCTGTCTAACGGGTTACAGTGAACTGCTCACAGGATTTTCTTGAGGGCAGGGCTGAGAGCTGCTGTACAAAAGGTACATGGGTTGCAGGCAACTCAACAGCACGTAACAGTAACAATAATCTACTGAAGCAAGGTCTTTCTCCTGCAGAGTCAGTCATGTGAGTTCAAACTGCCAATCATCATGTGACAAATGAGTGACCACTACCTATCCTAAAAGTGACTACCACATGGATTCATATTTTTTCTTTTCATTTTTAACTGTCCTCTGTTTTTATACATGATAGATTTTTCTGATACAACAACTATCTCCATGTGAGTTCCCCAAAGCCTAGCTGGAATTATAGCAGATAAGGCTAGTCACCAAAACTAACTGATCTCCATGAAACAGGAGCCTATAAAGTAAATTCATCATCAGTAAGACATCTAACCCAGGGACCTGGAACTTTTAAAAACCTGTAAACTACTTACTAAGAAAATTTAGACCAGCTTTTAATTTTGCAAGCATTAAAACTGCCACTGTTGCATAAATTAAAGAACATTTTAACGGATGTTTTCATTCAGACATTTACTGAGCACCTATATTTTGCTGGATAATGTCCCAGGCACGGGACACTCAGACTTGTAAAAAGAGACAGACTCTACCTATCCTCTTGGACCTTGACATGCACACAATTAATAGAATCAGAAAGCAAGCAAGCTCTCCTCAAAAAGGAAGTTCTCTAAATTGATTACAGTTACATTAAGGGGAAGAAATGTGTACTTAGGTATGTTGGTTTTTACAATTTCGCTAATGGTTCATCTGTGACCAGCTTCTCTGAACCTTTAGTGAAATAGCTACACTCGCTTTACAGCCTGCTAAACCTGCCATGCATTAAGGATGCTCAAATTGTCTGGTACACCGCAGATGCTTCATAACCTATCTCTCCAAAACAGTACACCTGTGAGTTTAGATGATCATTTGCCTAAAGTTCTCTTAATTCTTGCCTGATTTTAAGTATTCATACAAAGGGCGCTGTGTATATCTATTTAATGTGTTCATACCCGAGAGGTACACACTGACGTTTCCGTACAAACTGGAAAAGGCCGCAGTCCTAAACCTAACGACCGTTAGATAAAAGAACCTAGAGAAGGGATTTTTGAAGATTCTCAAACAAGACCCACCGAGCCAGGGTGAGCTGTCCACACTCCGCCTGCGTTACTGTCACATCCAAGCTGCCCCAGACTCCTCGCTGACCCCACCCCCGAAAAACCACCACTACCACCCCCATTTGAGACAATCAGAGAACTACGATATTTTCTAAAGGTCTCAAGCTGACAGGAGTGAAAACACAAAATCAAAGCAGTGCAGTTAGAGCACACAACCCGACCGAAGACCCGGAGGCGGGACTGGTTGCGGGCAACCGAGGGGCTGCGTGGCCCTTCCTCGGACGTGGTGCCCACACCCATGTTGCGGGGGTGGGGGGTGGGATGTAGGTGAGAAACGGAGGCCACCCGCGGCGGCAGGAGAGTCGAGGCACGACTAACGGTTTTGTTTGTACGGGTCCTCAAGTCGAGCAGCAAGGTCGGAATGAAGTCGCGAAGCCTTACCTCCGCGCTCGGGTGCTTAAAAGTATCTAAAAATAGCAGCTCCATAGCCGAGTCCACCGCCATGTTTGCCGCGGGAGGGGGCCGCGGGAGGGGGCCACGGGAGGGCTTCCGGAAGGCGCCCCAATCTGGGCCGACGGCGACTCCGGAGAGGGAGCGATGACAGCACTTCCGGCACCTTCGCGCTTGCGTCCACCCTCGGCCCGCCCTACGACGCCGGCGGCGCAGGTCGTCGCCCCGCCTTCTCCAGCGCGGCCTCGGGGGAGCCGAGAGGGACCGGACTGGAGCGGGCTACGGGGGCTCCGGCGGGCCAAATCCTGTCAGGCGGACGCTTCATGGCAGGAGGCCAAGTAAGCTTGGCAAAGGGTGATGGAAGGGTTGGGGGAGGCGGCCAACACCAGATACTACGCCCGGCACCAACAAGCAGCATTTCCAGGACTTGCAGGAAAGTGTAGTGAGAGCGCCAAAAGAAAAACTTTTTTTTTTTTTTAACTTATATGGATATGGATTTTTTTTCTCCTCGTTGTGTATCGTCGAATTGGATCCTCCTGGTACAGAAGGAGATTGCCCCGCTTTTTCCAGCGGAGCATCTGGTGGATTTGAACCGTGAACTATCAAGATTGCAGTGAAGCTTCTTGACACTAGGCCATCAGAGTTACTTAAGAAAAACATTTAAAAGAAGAAGAAGGAAATGAAGAGATCCTTTAATATTTTATTCACTCTGCAACCCAACCCAACCTTAAAGCTTGGATGGCCTAGGAGCAAGATGCTACGCTGCAATCCTAAAGGCATGTAGTTCAAGGCCACCAGCTGCTCCACAGGAGAAGGATGAGCATTCTCCTCTAATGCAGTTAATTACCTCTGAAAACCCACCGCATGGTCATGCAACATGTCCAAAGTATGTCAGACTATGCTTAAGAATCTTTGCCTCCAAGGAGCAGCCTGCTCCCACCCTCTCTAGGACAAACCTTTTTATTCTCTTGGCAGTCCATGGTATATTAAATATTCTTCTCCAACACCACAGCTCAAAGGCATCAATTCTCCTTCTGTCATCGCTAGTCACCGTCCAGCTTCCTGATGCATAGCAAGAAATTGCAAAGACTATACCCTGGATCAGGCGCACCTTAGTTTCCAGACTGACATCGCTGCTCTTCAGTACTTTGGAGAGGTCTCTGACAGCCAACTTTCCCAATGCAATTCGTCTTCTAATGTCCTGGCTGCTGGTGCCAAGAGTCTTGATTGTGGGCGAATACCTAAAGCACAATCTTGATGTGAAGATTGAGATAACATTCAAGACATGGTGTAACTTGAAATGCTAAAACCAATAAAAGGCTGTAGAATGGAGAGTCTCTCTGCCAAATCTAGATTGGAGAACTGGAACCATACCACAACTACTTGGTACCTGTTGTTGTTTATGAGTCAGAACTGACCCATAGCTGACCCTTCAGAGGGTTTTCAGAGGCAGTTAATCTCTCTTCTTTAGCCACTTCCCTAAGTGTGGTGGTGGTGGTAGTTGTGGTTGTGGTTGTTGTTGTTAATAGGTACCTCAGAGAAGATTACTGAAAGCCCATGGACTGCCAAAAGAACAAACAGATATATCTTGGAGAAAGTACAGCCAGAATGCCCCTTCGAGGCAAAGATGACAAAGCTTTGTCTCACATACTTTGGGCATGTTGTTAGAAGAGACTATTCCTGGAAGGGTGAAGGGTCAGTGAAAGAGAGTAAGACCCTTAACCAGATGGACTGACACAGTAACTGTAGCGATGAGATCAACTGTGTTAGAGATGATAAGGATGGCGCAGGATGATAGGACAGGGTTCAGGGTGCCTACTGACTGGGTGAAGAATTGCACTGCCAGTCCAAAAGCAAGCAGTTCACGGGAGAAAGATGGACAGTCTCCTCCTGCTCTTTTTACAACCGCTGAAATCCTGTTGGAGCATAAGCTATGGGTAGGCTTTGACTCAATGATAGTGATTTGAGGTGTTTGAATTAAGAATATGCTATTTTGAGACCTATCGGTAGGGGTTCAAACTGACAACAACGCAAAAGTTTAGACAAAATTTAGAGGCCAACTAATTAGGTTAATAGAGACAGAACTCATAAAAAGAGGGTAAGACTGGTTGCACAG
The DNA here is from genome assembly GCF_000299155.1 of Elephantulus edwardii. Classification (NCBI taxonomy): domain Eukaryota; kingdom Metazoa; phylum Chordata; class Mammalia; order Macroscelidea; family Macroscelididae; genus Elephantulus; species Elephantulus edwardii. The sequence goes on along the minus strand of NW_006399786.1, from coordinate 16,529,759 downwards.
CTCAAAGAATATAAAGTGTGACTGACTTATACCCATAGAAATATTTTAATCTTATATTTTGAGTTTTATAATCTACTTAGCCTATTCTTAACAAGAGCAAGAATAAAATAGTTCTTAATGGTTAGAGTGTGAATTGTATTTTATCTTTGTATTTTACCACAATACTACTTACTTAATATGACTTAATTCATATGTTTTATTTTTATAATTATCTCAGAATACATAGCCTTTCTGAAGTCATTATCTTCCCTCTCCCCCCTGACTTCCTTTCTCCCAATCTATTCGTACTGTTTCTAAATAAATGTGATAGTCTTTCTTTTGTGATTTCCAGTTATGTTATGGGCCTGTAGTGCCAGTCCTCAACCAATTTGCTGCCCATATGTATTTACAGGTCAATGTCTTCCAGACTGTGAGCTTCTTCTATATGGGGATTATATCTTGTTCACCAGTATATCCCAGGTCTGGTACATACTGAACTTTCTCAAGTATTTATTGAATTATTTTTCTTATCTCAAATTTCATATCGAATTATATACTGTGCATATTTCATACATTGGATGTTTAGATTTTATTATTTTTTTTTTTTCCCCTTGTGTGTGCCATCAAATTGGATCCGACTGGCACAGGAAGAGATTGACCCTCCTTCTCCAGAGGAGTATCTGATGAATTCGAACTGCATGCCTTCAGTATTGCAGTGTAGCTTTTTGCCACTAGGCCACCATACCTCCCCGATATTTTATTATTCTTGTTCTTTCTTTCCCATCCCTCCTCCTTGCCTATTAGATTGCTAACACATAGAACAGTGCTTTGCAGAAAACCTGATCAGCTGTTTGTTAGATTGCTTTTAATTGCTTCTTTTAAAAGCTGCTGAGGCTTTTTCCACTTCTTTGACTTCCATCACCCTGCCGTAAGAAGAGCATTGAGAAGAAAAGCAAAATTTTCCTGTAATTTGAAAAGTAGCTTAAGTGTATTTGAATCCTCACCAAAAGCAACTTGACCGAGAGGCAAGGATGGTAGGAGGGATCTAACCAGAAGACAACAATTCAGTGTTGCACTTATATGATAGGTAGCAAATGAGACACTTTGAAGGTGACTGACATGCGCACAAGAATATAGAGCAGAGGGAGGGGCGGCATGAACTGCCAAGCATTCCATGCTCTGTGGAGACCAAACACACAAACAAACTTTCCTGGAAAAGAACAAGAGATTTGGAAGTCTGGCTGACTGCCAACTGCAAGACATCTATCTAAGAGAAGGCACACAAAGAACTTTCATTCCCCTACCCCCAACCTCAGCCACGCTTTGATTGAAAATAACAGCTGCCACCCTTCCAACAGGCAGCCAGATTATAATAACTCCCAGCCAAGAGTGTGCTGTGACACTTTCACATCATTCTTCATAATGTCGTCTGAAGACTGGCTAAAGATTCAGGAAACCTAGAATGTAAACTATTACCTACTGATGATAATAATGTTCTCAAAAGTTTTTCCAGACTCATAAAGGAAAACCACATACCACTGTGATCTGGTCTCTTTCCCCCCTCCTTTGTTTACAAAATGTATTTTGTAAATAGTCCAAAGTACTAATAGACTATGTGAGACTCCGCCTTCTTGACCTCAAGAGCAGAAAAACTGGTTGGTAATCAGCAATAACTCTGAGAGGGACTACAATAGAAAGATAGAAGGAGAAAACCCCAAAATCATGTATTATTACAGATTGTTATTGTTGTTGTTGTTACGTGCCGTCGAGTCGTTTGCAACTCATAGGTACAACAGCCCTAAACCCTGCTCTATCCTGTGCCAATCGCATTGCCTCTGACACACCCATCCCGATTACACCACTTAATCAATCCACCTCATAGAGGGTCTTCCCCTCCTGCACTGTCCCTCTACTCTACCCAGCATGATGTCCCTCTCCAAAGACCTGTCTCTCCTTGCAACATGTCCAAAGTATGTCAGACGAAGCCCCAGAATCCTTGCCTCCAAGGAGTAGCCTGGTTTAACCCTCTCTAGGATGAATCTGTTTTCTTGGCAGTCCATCGTACATTCAGTACTCTTCTCCAGCACCACAGATCAAAGGTGTCAATTCTCCTTCTGTCCTGCCTAGTCATTGTCCAGCTCTCTGATGCTTAACAAGTGATTGCAAAGACCATGGCCTGTAACAGGTGCGCCTTCGTCCCCAAAGAGACATCGGTGCTCTTGAGTGCTTTAGAGAGGTCCCTAACAGCAGACTTTCCCATCGCAATACATTTTTTTATTTCCTGGCTGCTGGTGCCAAGAGACACTGACAACATAAACAGCAGATCATACATCAGTTCAACAGCTTCTACATTTAAGATTCACTATTACTGATTGCATCCGTTACACCCCTCCCTTGTTTTCTGCATTGCTGCTCCCTCATTAACACAACTTATTGCCTCCTGGACAATCTGTCACTTGCTGTTGTTAGTTTAATATTATCTTGAAAGAGCACAATCACAAAGCAGACATTTTCACGAATTATGGTAAACTATTTTTTAATACTGTTTTATTTACAAAATTCAAATACATTGTTTTCAAGAACCGAGTCTTCCAATTTCCCTCCCCCACCCCCCAATCAAATTATACAACTCCATGGTTACTACCCCACCCCCACCCCCTGCACACCCTCATTCCTCTGCTTCCACCCTCTCCCACCCCCCCCTTGGATCCTTATACTCTCCCACCCCCCTTGGATCCTTATTCTACAATAATGCTTTTATACAATATTTGTCCTTGTGGAACTGAGTTAGTTCACTCAGCATAATGCTCTCCAGTCCCTCCCAAGTTTGGTAGTAATTTACAAAATCATTGTTCTTGCATGCTGCATAGTATTCCATTGTGTGAATGTACCCCAGCTTCTCAATCCATTCATTTGTGGTTGGACATTTGGGCTGTTTCCACTTTCTTACGATGATGAATAACGCTACTGGGAACATAGGTGTACAAGTCTTCGTTTGTGTCTCAGTTCTCATTTTCTCAGGGTACAGTCCAAATATTGGGATAGCTGGGTCAAATTCAATTTCTATGTTCAGCTTTTTAAGGAAGCACTAAATTATTATTTTAAAGAAGACTTCAGTCACAGATGCATGGAAAGAAATAGTCCAAAGTACTAATAGACTATGTGAGACTCCGCCTTCTTGACCTCAAGTGCAGAAAAACTGGCTGGTAATCAGCTACAACTCTGAGACGGACTACAATAGAAAGAAAGAAGGAGAAAACCCCTAAATCATTATATAAACCTCAACAACAACAAACAATCCCTCTTACTGGTCTAGTAGAAACTGGTGGTAACTCAAGACTATAGCCATTGTTGTTAGGTGCCACTGAACCAAGTACGACTCATAGCAACGCTATGAACAACAGATCTGAACCCTGTCCTATCCTGTACGATCCTTACAATCTCCAACATCCTCAAGCCCAACACTGCAGTCCTTGTGTCAGTCCACCTGGTTAAGGGTCTTCCTCTCCTTTGCCATTTCTCAAGCATGATTTCCCTCTCCTAGGAATATACTGGAAGTATGTGAGATGATGCTTCATCAACTTTACCTCCAAGAAGCACCTGGCTGCACCGTCTCCAAAACATATCTGTTTGTTCCTTTGGCAGTCTATGAGATATTTAGCACTCTTCTTCAACACCACAATTGAAAGGCATCAATTCTTTACTGTCATCCTTAGTCATTGTCCAGCTCTCCAATGCATAGCAAGTGACCAAAAAGACCCGCTCAATGGCCTGAATCAGGCACATTTAGTCCTCGAACTGACATCATTGCTTCTCAGTAATTTGGATAGGTCCTTGGCTGCAGACTTTCCCAGTGGAATACATCTCCTAATCTCCTGACTGCTGGCACCAAGTATATTGATTGTAAATCCAAGTAAGATGAAGGAACTGACAATTTCAATCTTTTCTCCATCTATCATGATGTTACCCACTGGTCCAGTGGCTAGCATTTTTGTCTTCTTGACATTGAGTTGCAATCCACAGTGAAGGCTACAGTCTTTGACCTTCTGCAGAAAGTTTCAAATCCTCACTTTCAGCAAGTAAGGTTATGTTATCTGCATAATGAAGGTTATTTATGAGTCTTCCTCCTATCCTGATACCAGAATCTTTTTCAGAGAGTCCAACTTCTTGAATAATCTCAGAATATTGATTGAATAGGTATGCAGAAAGGATACAATGCTGATGCACTCCTTTCCTAATTGTAACCATGCAGTGTTCCTTGCTCCATTCACATGACAGTTTCTTGGTCTAGGTATAGGTTTTGCACCAACACAATTGTTGTTGTTGTTATTGTTGTTATTGTTATGTGCCGTCGAGTCGTTTGCGACTCATAGCGACCCTATGTACAACAGCCCTAAACCCTGCTCTATCCTGTGCCAATCTCATTGCCTCTGACACACCCATCCCGATTACCCCAGTCACTGAATCAATCCATCTCATAGAGGGTCTTCCCCTCCTGTGCTGTCCCTCCACTCTGCCCAGCATGATGTCCCTCTCTAAAGACCTGTCTCTCCTTACAACATGTCCAAAGTATGTCAGGCGAAGCCCCAGAATCCTTGCCTCCAAGGAGCAGCCTGGTTTAACCCTCTGTAGGATGAATCTGTTTGTTTTCTTGGCAGTCCATGGTACATTCAATACTCTTCTCCAGCACCACAGCTCAAAGGCATCAATTCTCCTTCTATCCTCCCTAGTCATTGTCCAACTCTCTGATGCATAACAAGTGATTGCAAAAACCATGGCCTGTATCAGGCGGACCTTAGTCTCCAGAGAGACACCGTTGCTCTTGAGTACTTTAGAGAGGTCCCTAACCGCAGACTTTCCCATCACAATTAAGTTATTAATTATTTGAAAGTACTAAAAGAAAGAAAAATTCATAGAAATCATGTCACTAGCTCATAAGAGCGTGTTGTTATTGTTAGTTTCAGTCAAGGTGACTATGACTTGTAAGAACCCTGTGAACAACAGATCTGAACACTGTGCTATCCTGTGCCATCCTCATCATCTCTGATGTATTTGAGCCCAATGTTACAGTCACTGTGTCAATCCATCGTTGAGGGGCTTCCTCTCTTACATTGACCCTCCACCTTTCCAAGCATGAAGTCTTTTTCCAATGATTGGCCCCTCTTGACAATATCCCCAAAATATGTGAGATGAAACGTCATCATCTTTGCCCCCAAGAATCACCTTGGTTGTACTTTTTCCTAGACATACTTGTTTGTTCTTTTGGCAGTTCTTGGGATATTCACCAATCTTTTTTAATACACAAGTTAAACGTGTTGATTTTTTTTTTCTGTCACCCTGTTATTGTCTTTCACATGCATAGCAAGTAATTGAACAGACTAAGACTTGGATCAGGTACACCTTAGGCTTCAAGCTGATGTCATTGCTCTTTAGCACTTCATAGAGGTCTTTGACAGCAGATTTTCCTAGTTCAACACTCTTTTTTATTTTTAATTTATTTTTATTTTTAACTATTTTTAGTGTGTGTGCTGTCAAATCTGATCTGACCAGTACAGGAGGAGATTGCCCCTCCTTCCCCAGCAGAGCATCTGGTGGATTCAAACAGCATACTACTGGAATTACAGTTCAGCTTCTTGCCACTAGGCCACCAGGGTTCTCTATCTTTTCTATTTCTTGACTGCTAGTACCAGGCATATTAATTGTGGACCCAAGGAAGATGAAGTTTTATATACTCTAGTGGCCTAGTGGTAAGGAGCTGGGCTGGCAAACCAAAAGCACTATGTCCAACTCCATCGGGTGCTCTATAGAAGATGAGTGATCTCCTGTCATGTGATTTACTGCCTCAGAAAATCCACTGGAGGATCAACTATAAGATGATTCTGACTGGACAGTATACCACCAGTACATCATTGAGGGTGTGTTGTTGTTAGGTACCATCTAGTCCTGTAGAACTCATAGAGGCCCTATGAACAGCCAATCTGAACCTTGCCCTAGGCTGTACCATCTTCTTCTCTGACACACAGAGCCCGTTGCTGAAGTCACCATTCAGTCCACCTCATTGTCAGTCTTCCTCTCCTTCACTGACTCTCCATCGTTCCAAGCACAATGCCCATTTCCAAGGAATAGCCTTGTCTACTAGGTACGTGTACAAAGTATGAAAGACAAAGCTTCATTGTCTTTGCTAATAAGGAGCTGCACTTTTCCCAGGATATATCTCGTGTTTGTTCATTTGTCTGTTTGTCCATTCAGTACTCTTCTCCAGTACCACAATTCAAAAGCATCAATTCTTCTTCTGTCATCCTTATTCATTGTCCAGCTCTTGAATGTGTAAGCAGGTGATTGAGAAGACCATGGCCTGAATCAGGTGCACCTTAATCTTCAAATTGACATCATTCGGCATTTTGAAAAAGTCCCTGACAGTGGACTTGCCTGATGCAGCAGAAGTAATCAGAGTTGGTACAATCAAAACTTGTGCTTAGCCGAGTGCTAGTGTGGCTGAGCTACTCGACCGGTCAGAGATGGCAGAAGTAGAAGAGACCTTGAAGCGACTGCAGAGCCAGAAGTGCGTGCAGGGAATCATTGTGGTGAACACAGAAGGCATTCCCATCAAAAGCACCATGGACAATTCCACGACCACACAGTACGCCAATCTCATGCACAACTTCATCCTGAAGGCACGGAGCACGGTGCGAGAAATCGACCCCCAAAATGACCGTACCTTCCTTCGAATTTGCTCCAAGAAAAATGAAATTATGGTTGCACCAGATAAAGACTATTTCCTGATTGTGATTCAGAATCCAACTGAATAGCCTTTTCTCTAGGGTCCCTGTGTTATTCTTTAATGCCACCCAAGAAGACGAAGTAATCGTGCCAACCCACTGCAAGTGGAAATCACCCAATGACCCACCCACTCATTCCAGTCTCCTGATACGGGCAGGCTGGTCAGTCCAGCCACCCCACCAGTGGAATCCCTCTGCTGCACCAAATGCTCCAAGTCCCCAGGCTGAGGGCCTTCTCTGACCACCTCTGGGGTTTGGAGCTTGAGCTGCTGAGCACCCAACCCACCTTCTTTCTGACCTTCAGTTCACTCGTCCTCCATGGAAACGCTGTTTTTCTTTCACTAAAAATAACCAAGATGCTTTAAAAAAAACAAAAAAAACCACTTGTGCTTAAGGGAGCTCTGGTGGCCTAGTGGCAGAAAGCTGTGCTGCAATCCTGCAGGCGCAGTTCAAATCCAACAGATGGTCCACTGGAGAAGGAAGGGCAATCTCCTCTTGTGCCAGTTGGATCTGATTCAATGGTACAAAAGGAGAGAGAGAGCATTATAAAAAAGCAAATAAACATAAACCCTTGTGTTAGTTGCTGGTAGTTAGGACATAAAAATGAAGTTAGAGAAACTTATATATACTTCTCAGAGCTTATGATTTGATAACATTCATAGTAAAGTCTAAGGAGGAGATAGGATATGTATGGTTTTCCAAGTGATTTTTTTTTTAATCACAAAAAGCTTTCCTTATGGTGTTATTTAGGGAGCTCTAGTGGCTTAGTGATGAAGTTACACTTCCAATCCAAAGGCATGTGTTTAGAATCCACCAACTTCTCTGAAGGAAAAAGATGAGTAAACTCCTCCCATTCCGTTTACTGCCTCTGAAACCCTTCTTGAGGGTCAGCTCTGAGTCTCAGTGGTACATTACAACAGCCATACAGTGTTACATGAGAAAATATGATGTGAATGATTTGGGGTTGGCATCAGGATTGGAAGAAGACTCATCCACAACTTGCATTATGCAGATGACACAACCTTGCTTGCTGAAACTCTGGCAGACCTGAAGAGCTTGCTGCAGGATGCAGAAGGTCAAGGACTGTAGTCTTCATTATGAATTGAAGCTCAACATCAGGAAGACAAAGATTCTCACCACTGAGCCAACTGGTAGCACCATGATGGATTAGATTGAGATTGTTCACAGTACTGCACTACTTCACCTGGCCTGCGGGGGCAGCCCTTACTTAGTGTCTGTATGTTTTCTCCAGGAAAAAACCTAGGCTTGTTGCCAAATTCTCCGGACTTTCTCTTTTGGTTTGTTTGTTGTTGATATGTTTTGAAGAGAAGCCAGAATTCTGGATCTTAAAGTCACATTTACAGAACACTGTGGGCCCAACAAAATCCTGGATGGGGTGAGTCTGGCCCTACACTCTTTTGTTACTGTGACAGATTTCCACAAGCTCAGTGACTTAAACAACACAAAATGCTCTTTAGAGGAAAAGAATTTGACTAATAAAGTACTTAATGGTGAACTCTGGTGGCTAAGATGTAAGGAGTTGTTTTCCCAACCCAAAGATACATGGTTCAAATCCACCAACTGCTCCATAGTAGGAAAGATAGGCAATATCCCATCTTTACATCTCCCTTGTAATTTACTGCCTCTGAAAACCTCCTGGAGGGTCGGATGGAGTCAGTTCCAACTCATACATAATGCACATGCACTTATGTGAATAGAGGTCTCATTTATGTGAATGGAGGTTTCACTTGTGTGAATAGATTTGGGTATTGCACATTTTGAAAGGAGAATGAAATTGTGGAAAATATGTCAAGCAGACTATTCTTTCTATGGTGTTCTTAATGAGCTAAAATGAAGAAAAATCAGGAGGGAAAAAGTTATGAAGAAAGTTCTATATTGAAAGAACTGGATTTGCTTGTTGGCAACAGGTGTGCAAAAGAAAGAAATGCGAAGACATTAGAGAGAAAACAGTTAAAAGATTTTGTTTACATTTTTTTGTTGTTATTAAAATGATAATCTCCAAGGACTAGCATAGCACCTGGAACTTAACTACTGTTTACTGGTTATCTGACATTCTAAGCTTCTAATTCACAGCAATCAAAGCAAGAGGCAGGGAGAAAAATGATGAGTTAATAAATTCCGCTTATAAGATACTACTTATTTGTAAAGCACCAAAAACTAATCTTGAAAATGTTTTAGATCTTGGACAAAGATGGTTTGCTTTACAACTTGGACCCAAAAATGAATTGTGTAACTACTGCCACCTTCTGGCAGCTCCTTAGTTTGGAGCGAGAGGAGTGAGTACAACCTCATAATTGCTAAATGTAAAAATATTAATTATGGTTCATTTATATAATCATCTAAATGACAACCAGTGGAAGATTTTCTGTTCCTGCTTATCACTTTAATGCCCCATGGAATTGTTAATGGATGACCAGACTCATGCTGTATCCCATTTTCATTTGACTCACTGAAAAGTTTTAGGACTTCCTTAGGTTAATAGTTTCCTCATGTCTAAGAATGAAACAGTAAAACATTATTAGGTGTTTTCATAAGTATGCTGCTAGAATGAATTTTAAAAAAAACACAAACCAAAACAACCCTCTGAGAAAGTATACTTTCATTTGCACCTCTGGTTAATTCTACTCACTTTTTTTTTTTTAACTTTTGATTCAATACCATCCAATTTTCTTATTGTCATGTGGTAACATGTTTTAAATTCTCCTACAGCAAGTCTACATTTAGAGAACATCTATAATGTTAGTACTGGTAATGTGAATCTGTTTCCTTAAAATTCCTTAAATCTGTTCCCTTAAATTCCTAATAGAGGTTCCGTTGGCCTAATGGGTTAGAAGTTGTGCTGCCAGTCGAAAGGTAGATAGTTTGAATGCACCAGCTGCTCCATGGGAGAATGATAAGCAAGCTTCTCTCATGTGATTTTCAGTCTCTGAAAACCCCTGGAGGGTCAGTTGAGTCATTTTTTACTCAGTAGCAATGAGTGAGTGAGTGATCCTTAAAATAACTCTATATACCCTTTGACCCATACTTTAGATTTTTAAAATTTACCCTAATGAAGAAATCACAAAATAGTGAAATAGTTTTCTATACAAAAATATTTACCATGTAATTCCCACCACTGGACCAATTGGCAGCATCAGAATGGATGGTGAACAGACTGAGATTTTTCAAAGCTTGGCTCCACAGTCAACACTCTTGGCACCAGCAGCCAGGAAATTAAAAGATGTATTGTGATGGGAAACTCTGCTGTTAGGGACATCTCCAAAGTACTGAAGATCAATGGTGTCACGCTGGAGACTAAGGGCATCTGATACAGGCCATGGTCTTTGCAATCACTTATGCGTCAGAGTTGGACAATGACTAGGGAAGATAGGAGGAGAATTTATGCCTTTGAGCTGTGGTGCAGGAGAAGGGTATTGTGTGTACCATGGACTGCTAGGAAAACAAACAGATTCATCCTGGAGAGGGTTAAACCAGGCAGAGGCAAGGATTCTGAGGCTTTGTCTGACATACTTTGGACATGTCGTAAGGAGGGACCAGTCCTTGGAGAGGGACATCATGTTTGGGAGGGTAGAGGAACAGCGCAGGAGGAGAAGACCCTTTATGAGTTGGATTGATTCAGTGACTGGGTAATCAGGATGGGTGTGTCGGAGTCAGTGTAATTGGCACAGGATAGAGCAGGGTTTAGGGCTGTTGTACATAGGGTTGCTATGAGTCACAAGCGACTTGATGGCACATAAAAACAACAACAACAATGTGTAAACACTGTGTCACTGATGTGTTAAATGTGATAATGGTTACCCATGGTGGACAGTGTTTGGTAGAACTCCCTGACTAAAACAAGCTTGGAAGCACAAGTGGTATCCACTTCTGAAATAGCTTACTTCTGGAAACTCTATGAACTTGGAGAAACAATGTAAGTTATACAAGTTTTCAGGTCTTTCGTTCATAGACTGGCTATGAGTCGTCTATGACTTGGACGGCACTTAACAACAACAATGTGTAACTAAAGTAAATTACAAGTAATCTGAAAATCTAATAGTAAACAATGTTGTAATGATAAGGTGAAATATTTTGCAGCTATTAAAACTATGCTCTCATTTTACTTGGATCCACAATCAACACTCATGGTAACAGCAGTCAAGAAATCAAAGGACATGGTGCACTGGGGAAATCTGCTCTCAAGGACCTCTTCAAAGTGCTAAAGTGCAACAGTGTCCTTTTAAACACTAAAGTAAGCCTGATCCAAGTCATGATATTTTAAATTCTTTCCTATGCATCTGAAAATTGGACAACGAGTAAGGATGACAGAAGAATCCATGCCTTTGAATTATGGTGCTGGTGAAGAGTACTGAATATCTCATAGACTACCCAAATTAAAAAAAAATCCCAAACAAAGTTTTGGGGTTTTTTCCCCAACAGGTTTCTTTTGAAGGGGGTTCATCCAGAGGGCTCATCAGAGGGAAGGATGGTGAAATTTCATCTCATACATTCTCAGCATATTGTCAAGAGGGGCAGGCCGCTCCTTGGAAAAACAGTAACGTGCTGGGGAAGGTGCAGAGTCAGAAAAAGTGGAGAGACCCTCAACACGACGGATTGACACAGTGACTGTAAAGTGGGGAGACCCTCAACACAGTAGATTGACACAGTGACTGTAAAGTGGGGAGACCCTCAACACAGTAGATTGACACTGTAACTGTAAAGTGGAATCGATCACATCAGAGATGATGAGGATGATCACGCAGAACAGGGCAAAGTCTGATGTGTTGCTTCTAGAGTTTCTGTGAGTCATAGTTAACTAGATGGCACCTAACGACACCTAATAACATTACAATTCTATTTGTGAACTATTTATAATTACAGTGGAAAAACATCTTATTGGAAAAAAATTAATATGTTGTTGTTGTTATGTGCCATCGAGTCGCTTGCAACTCATAGTGACCCTATGTACAACAGCCCTGAACTCTGCTCTGTCCTGTGCCAATCGCACGGTCTCTTGACACTCCCATCCCAATTACCCCAGTCACTGAATCAATCCACCTCATAGAGGACCTTCCCTTCCTGTGCTGTCCCTCCACCCTCCCAAGCATGCTGTCCTTCTCCAAGGACAGGTCTTTCCTCACAACATGTCCAAAGTATGTTAGACGGAACCTCAGAATCCTTGCCTTTAAGGAGCCACCCGGTTTAACCCTTTCCAGAACAAATCTGTTTGTTTTCCTAGCAGTCCATGGTACTCTCAAT
>NW_006399786.1:16514799-16516830 GCF_000299155.1 Elephantulus edwardii | reverse complement strand
CTTAGGTTGTTTCCAACTCCTTGCTATTGTGAACAAAGTCGCAATAAACATGGGTGTGCATATATCTACTTGGGTGGCAGTTATGGTCTCTTTGGGATATATTCCCAGTAGTGGAATTGCTGGGTCAAATGGTATCTCTATTTGTAACTTTTTGAGAAAGCGCCATACCACCTCCCACAAGTGGTTGCACCATGATTTGACTATTGATAGGATTTTTTTTTTTTTAATTTTCTTAAACCACTTATTCTTCATGATGAATAAGTGAAAGCTAGTGTAGTGGGTAATCTCCTCCCGTGTGATTACCTGCCTCTGAAAACCTGCTATGGGTTGGCTCTGACTCCATGGTGCCCAACAATAAGCATAGAGCCTAACAAGTACTACGTGCTAGAGTGGGTTATTCAATATGGTTTTTTCCAGCCATTTTGGATGTAATTCACACCGTGTGGGAGAGTCTAAATTCAAAATTCATTGATGTTGAGTTGGACTTTCCATTGGATTTGTGAGGCTATGAATTGAACAGAAGATTGTATCTCTTTTCCTTGACAGCGGCCGGTAGATTTGAACTACGAGAAAGGTATGGCCATTGGTTCAACATCCTGCAGACTCCATCACCAGAATTTCTCATGTGACTGGGTGGGGTTTTGTTGTTTTGAATCCTAGAACTGGAACCAACTCACAGCTGACCTTCTAGTGGGTTTTCATGTGGAACAACAAAATCCTGAGGTGTTTTTGTTTGTTTTGTTTTGTTTTAATTTTTGTTTCTTTGGTTTTTTTTAAAATCCTGAGTTTTTAAAATGACTCATTTTGTGGTAAAGCAATTGTAGGGAACTAAGAGATCACACAGCTGATAAGGATTTATTATCCACATTATATAAAGAACTTACAAGTCAACAACAAAAAGGCAAACAATCCAAACAAACATATGGGAAGACAAAAGTGGGGAAATTATTTACATAACATTTCTCCAAAGATAATATGTAAAGGACCAACAAAGAAATAGATACTCAATATTATTCACTCAAAAAACTCAAGCTCATTATTATTGAGTCAGAAACGACTCACAGCTGACCTTCCAGCCAGTTTTCAGAGGCTGTAAATCACACAGGTGGGGTTTTCCATCCTTCTCTCGGGGAAGTACTACTAGAGGTGGCATGCTGCCGGAAGGACGCCTTCTTGGATGAGCAGCACAGCTCCCTACTAAGCTTTCATATCATTAGTCATCAAGGAAGGAAAGGCAAATCAAAACCAAAATGGGATACCATCTTGCTACCCAAAAGGACATTATTGATAACATTAAAATAACAAGTGTTGACACAGGTATGGGGAAATTAGAATTCTTATCCTTTGCTGGGGGGAATACAAAATGGCTGCACTGCCCTGAAAAGTAATGGTTTGGTGGTTTCTCAAGAAGTTAGCTTTACTACACAAACCAGCAATTCTACTTCCAGCTACAAACCCAAAGAACTTAAACAGAAGTTCAGATACCTCTAAACTAATGTTCACTGCAGCATTACTCACAACAGTCAAAAAGCAGAAACAACCTGAATTCCCCGTGCACAGTTGGCTGGATAAACACAAAAGTGGTGCATACTTACAATGGAATATTAAACAATCACAAAAAGGAATGAGAAACTTACATAAGGTGTGCTGTGGATAAACTATGACAACATCATACAAGTGAAAGAATCAAGACATAAAAGCTTACTTACTATGTGATTCCATTTGCATACAATGTCCAGGAAAGGTAAGTCCATAGAGACAGAAAGCTGACTCATGTTTGCCAAGGGCTGAGAAGAGGGCAGGCAGAGAATAATGGCTTAACCATGTGGTGTTTGCTTTTGTGGTGATGAAAATCTTTTCCACAGAGGTGTTGGTAGCACACATTGTGAATTCACAAACTGTGAATGAATTGTTCGCTTTAAAATGGCTCACTTCCGGAATGACAGCCTTTTTAACAAATGGTGTTGGCAAAATTGGAAAAATATCTGCAAAAGACTCAAGCAAGACCCACACCTCACTCCATACACAAAA
>NW_006399786.1:16507560-16513139 GCF_000299155.1 Elephantulus edwardii | reverse complement strand
AAAAAATAAAATGGCTCACTTCCGTTTTAGAAAAGTAAGAGACAGTTCATTTTATGTGAACTTTACTTCAAATTAAAAATAAATGCAGAAAAGATGCTTAGAAAGCTATTTCTAGAAGTTAAAAGTTGATGGAGATAAAGGATAGCAGCTAGAAATGGTAGGACTGTTCCAACTCTTTGGAACTGGAGTATAAATATCTCAAAGAGTAAAAAGAAAAAAAATTGTGTATGTGTGTGTGTGTAAAAAGCAGGAGAGCCATCCACCATCCACTTCCAAAATAGCTTTTCTCCTCCGGAGACTCTATGAACATAAAGAAATGATGAAAGTGATACAAGTGTTATGTATGTATGTATATGAAAGAACTGGTTGTAGTAGTTGTGCTAAAGGGTAACTTACATTGTGAACCGGTCTGTTTTTAATATTTCCAATCTCTGTACTTCATATAGTATTGACTAAAAATGTCTTAGACCATGATCTCTTGAAAGTTGGGGACAGTTTTACTTTCTGAATCCTCTGCATTCAGCACAGTGCCTGATGCACAGTGGACTCTACAAATACTGGATTGATAAAATTGAAACAGTAGGTTTGGATGACACCTGTCCAGGGAACCTAAATATGGGAAGAGCATGCTTCTGGAACATCATGGTCATAGCAACAGGGAACAACTACAAACCCCAAAGGAAAGTGAAGCTCGAATCCTCAGTGGAGGGAGAAGAGAGACATGTAAGTCATCTTGTCAATGTTAAACATTAGCAAGTTCCATTTTTATTTTCTTTTTCTTGATGTTATTGTTAGCTGCCATCAAACTGAGCATGACTCATAGCGACCCTATGAACAACAGATCTGAAACCTGTTCTGCCATGTGCCGTCCTCATCATCTCTGACACACTTAAGCCCATTGCTGCAGTCGTTGTGTCAACCCAATTGGTTGAGTGTCATCTTCTCCTTTGCTGTCCCTCCACCTTTCCAAAAATGATGTCCCTCTCCTAGCAACATGCCCAAAGTATAGGAACCAAACTTCATCATCTTTGCCTCTAAGGAGCACTCTGGCTTCATCTTCTCCAAGACATATATGTTTGTTCTTTTGGTGGTCCATGGGATTTTCAGGTTTTTTATCCAACACCACATTTCAAAGACATCAGTTCTTCTTCTATCATTATCTAGTTCTCAGGTAAATAGCAAGTAACTGAAAAGACCATGCCCTGAATCAAGTGCACCTGTTTTCATCATTGCTCCTCAGTAATCTGGAGAGGTTTCTGACTGCAAACTCGCAGTGCAATGAATCTCCTGACTGCTGGTAAAAGTGTATTAATTGTGGAAGGGAAATTCCTTGTAACATAAGTTTTACTGTGGTAAGTAAATTCTATCAGCAGGTACACATTTTGTCACAAATAATTAGTAATAGTATAAAACTCCCATTGGCTTAATAAGACATTTACTGGGCTGTCTATAAAACATACAGACTTTCACCCAAGCCACAATGATAAAATGGCCAGAGCTAGAGTTAGTTCCAAGTTTAAACTGAGAACCAACTTTTCTCTGTTTTTACATTTTGTTATCCTTGCGATTCCCTTCTGCTTAACATGAGTCTCCTGATAGTTTCGCGATGGTAGCCTGAAGTTCCAAAGGCTACTTATTTTCTTTTAAATGAAGCAGAAAGAGGAGCACAGATAGGATGACAGTATTTCCAGGGTAGATTTGGATTGGACTGGCTCCTAGGCCTGCTTATCCCTGAACCTATCACTGTAGCTCACTGGGGTGAACACAATAAATAGCTTAATCTATGTCATATGATTCCTTCCTAGAGCCAAAAGTGGAATCGACCATCCAAGAACATTGAACATTGAAACAGACGATCGGGTGGGGGGAGGGAAGGAGAGGAGAGATAGCACACTGACAAAGGCCCATTATGTAAACTATCTCAAAATAATACTATAAAACTGAACTAACTTTGCAATTAAAAGGTAAAATTGAGTTCTGCTAAATAGTAGTCCTGTGGAATACTCTTTAAGGAAAAGTTCCTATGATCAGATAGAGTTGAGAAATAGTGTAAACTCTAACCTCTTCTTAAATCAACTGCCTCACAAACTTCTTGGACTGGAAAAAGTCTCTTTCTAAATGACTCTTATCAATAGTTCATTGAACAAGAAAACCTATCTTGGAAAAGACTGTCAATGCAAATGTCTAGTATCTTCTGGCTTGGCTTTCACTTTGGAGTCTACAAATTACTTCTCTCTAGTTCTGTAGTCAACAATGACAGAGTGAAGTAACAACAGCATTTTTGAAACTCACATTCATGTTTTGGTTTGGTTTGGTTTTTTTTTTAACAAATCAGTATAAGGTTAATTTTCATCAACTCACAGGCCTTTTATCTGCCAAAAAATGCCACAGCAGATAATTTTGTATTTTATTTAATATGGTTGTTATAAGAACTGAATCCAAGGGGAGCTCTGGTGGCCTAGTGGCAAGAAGCTGCAACTACAATCCCAGAGGTGCATGGTTCAAATCCACCAGATGCTCTGCCGGGGAAGGAGGGGCAATCTCCTCCTGTACCAGTCAGGTCTGATTTGGCGATACACGTACACAAAAATAATAAAATAAAATAAAAAAAAGAACTGAATCCAAATGAACAATTTCTGTGAATGGCTTCTAAGGTCTTAACAATCCGTTTACACTCTAAAATTAAAAGTATTCTTTACACAAGGATGATACAGAGACTTTGATGTTGACAACAAATGTTCCTCATTCAAAATGTCCTTATTCCTCATCCTCATATCAGGAAAAGATGATGAGACGCTCTCATGAGAGCCTCTTTGCAGAAAAAAACACAAACCCAAACTCTTCTTCGTGAAAAGGGTGACAGGCAGGAAGTGAGTGACACCTGAAGGCTACGTTGGGGCAACTCTTTACAAAAGATCTTGTGAGCATTTCCTGTTTTTTTGCTTTGGTTTTTTTTTAAATTTTATTTTATTATTTTTGTGTGTGTAGACCGTCAAATTGGATCTGACTGGTACAGGAGGGGATTGTCCCTCCTTCTCCAGAAGAGCATCTGGTGGATTTGAACTGCGAACTTCTTGGATTGTAGTGCAGCTTCCTGCCACTAGGCCACCAGAGCTCCCCACATTTCCTGTTTTTATGATACAGTCCTTCACAAACTTTGTCTCAAAGTATCTCATAGATTTAGAAGGAACTGAAGAAGTCCTGGTGACACGGGTCATGATGTGTTGGGCTGGCAACCAAAAGATTGGCAGTTCAAAGCCACCAGCTGTTCCATGGAAGAAAGATAGTCAATTTCCATCCCTAAAGATCTACAGCCTTGAAAACTCAAATAAGGTTGTCGCGAATTATAACTGACTCAAAAGCAATGGGTTTTTAATTTTGAGAGAAAATAACCAAAGTGAGTAATGTAAAGGAGAAGTGTTAAAATGATCATTCTCCACCAAAAAAAGAAGAAAAAATATAAGCAGAGATGGAACTCCCTTCGAATACACAGGGAAGAAGATGCTGAAGATTCTTAGCAGCATCACTCACTCACTCATTGCTGTCAAGTTGGACCCAACTCATAGCTGACTCTCCATTAGGTTTCCAACTCTATAAATCACCCAAGAAGAGCTGACCTCCCTTTGTTCTTCAGAACTGCTGGTGTATCCTACCTGCCAGAGTGGTGAGGACCATGCCAACGGGACTCCTCTCCCAGCAGCACAGAGTTGTTTTTGTTACATGACCTTGAGACAGAATCTACTCATACTCACAGCTGACCCTCCAGAGAATTTTCAGACTGTAAATCACACAGCAGGAGATTACCCATGGTGCATACGAACCATGTGCCTTTGGGTTGGCAGTACAACTCCTTACTCAGTCGGTAAATACCAGCATAATGATTACTAATCTAACCTGCTATCAGGCCTTGTAAGGAGTTCCAGTTGTGTGGTGTGTACTGGCCAACTAAAGTTCAGCAGTTAAATCTATCAGCTGCTCCTCAGGAGAAGATGGCATTCTCTTCCGGTAAAGAGCTGAAACTATCGCAACAGTGAGAGTTTGTTTATAGGATCTCTCATGACTATTTCCTCTCTTTCTATGTGCAGGCTCTTCCTTTCTCTTCATTTTCTTCATGCAGATTCCTCAATGTTTGGCTATATAATGAGAAAAAAAAAATCTACTGATTTTCTGAAAAGTCCTGTTTCCAGAAACTTCTCTAAGTATATTGGTATATGTGAAAAACTGCTAAATGTTTTTCACATACATATTTACTACCATTTTTCAAAAACTTTTTAAGGACACTCTGGTGGCCTAGTGGCAAAAAGCTGCACTGCAATCCCAGAGGTATTCAGTTTGAATCCGCCAGATGCACTGCTGGAGAAGGAGGGGCAATCCCCTCCTGTACCGGTCAGATCCGATTTGACGGTACACACACACACAGAGAAAACCCTTTTTGCAACAGGTTACTTAATAAGTATATAGTATTTGTCCAGCAAGTATACCAGATTTTATAGGCAATAACAGCCACAGATTTGCTGATTTCCTGCAGTGAGTATTGCCTTGTTGATAGGATAACATCTGCCTTTTGCGATGACAGTGACTGAACTAATCTTTAACAATCTATGTTCTTATCTACACCCCAGGAAGAGCAAAGAAAAGTGTGTGAAGGATCATTAAATATTTGTAAAATAATTTATGATCAGAGTAGGTCAATTTTCCACTGTGTTTTTCTGGCAGCATGGATACTCTTGCCTTGTTTTGTGTATAATACAGTCATACGACTGGGGTTCATTGGTAGCGCAAATGCTTTACACTCTGCAACCAGCTGTAAGGTTGGCAATGAATCCACCCAGCAGGAACAAGGAAGACGGACCTGGAGATGAGCTTTTGTAGAGACTGAAGCCAAGATTCCAACCTTTGGAGCCCACTTCTACCCTGTAAGACATGGGATTGCTGTGAATCAGAATGAATTTGACAGTAAAAAATGTTTAGCATGTTTTTTTAAAAAAATGAAATTATTTTCTAGGACTCTAGTACACATGCTAGAAATATTTTTAAATCCATATATGAATATTTCATTGGAATATGAAAATGCAAAAGCAAACCTAGCACAAATAGTAATATTATTGGAGAATATTATTCTGTGGAGACAAAGCACAAGACATATAAATAAGATATGTACGCTGCCTACGCATAGCTCAAGCACCTATTATTTCATCCCCATTCTGTTGCTTTAATCTCTTGATTAGACTCCGATTGTCCTATATTGATTGCCCTTGTTCAAGCCATTTGATTTGTACCTAGTCATCAAGCCAATTACAGATCGAGGAAACTTAAAACCAAACTTGCTGCCTAGAGCAATGCTCCATCTTAACAAGAGGAAATTGTTTCATCTTCCTCCAGCTTTCTCTAGCAGGGCTGCTGCTGGATTCAGAGTCACTGGTAGCTTTGAACTGTTGTTGTTGTTGTTGTTATGTGCCGTCGAGTCGTTCGACTCATAGCGACCCTATGTACAACAGCCCTAAACCCTGCTCTATCCTGTGCCAATTGCACTGCCTCTGACACACCCATCCCGATTACCCCAGTCACTGAATCAATCC
>NW_006399786.1:16504870-16507131 GCF_000299155.1 Elephantulus edwardii | reverse complement strand
GTGGAGCCGAGCAAACTGAAGCTGTGAACAATCTCAATCTCTTCGCCATCCATCCTAATGCTACCGATTGGCCCGGTGGTGAGAATTTTTGTTTTCTTGACATTGAGCCTCAGTCCATACTGAAGGTTGTAGTGCAATATGCTACAGACTGTCCCCAGAGCACCTTACAGAATCCATGGACTATCAAAATGTAAATTTAACCGGGTCGTCCTTTTGCCTAAAGCCATAAGCCTCAAGCCTTAGCATCAGAACTATGATTCTGAAGTCACTGGTTCCTTTCCTGTCTCCTAACACTCTTTGAATTGTATGATGTAAGATGAACATTCTACACATACACCAGGCCCATTTATATCTCTGAATCTTTGAACCTTCAATAGTTGTACCCTTCTCAGTGCTTCATCAGTTTTATCCTTTCTTCAAGGCTCAGCTCATTTTGTCCAAGAAAATTGTCCTGAATTTGCTGAGTAATCTAAGCTCTATACATTGGGAGCGCTAGTACCTTAGTACTAAAGGAGTTGTGCTGCCAACCCAGAGGTGCAGAGGTGCATGAGTTGAATCCACCAGCTGTTCTGTGGGAGAAAGAGAAGAAATCTCCTCTCATGCTATTAACTGTCTCTGAAAACCTGCTGGAGAGTCAGCTATGGGTGACGCACAACAACAGTACTTATACAGAACAGTCTGTTTATACTTAATTTCTTTTATGTCCAAGAGTACAGACTGCCTTTCTCTTTCCAGCATGTAGAACAGTCCTTGGTCCATAGTCCACTCTCAATTACTGTTTATTGAGTAAAATGAAACAATTGATTTTCTTTAAGAAAATTACAATTATTACTTTTTGTAGTTGTTATTCTTATTGTTATGTGCCATCAAGACACTTGTGACTCATAGTGACCCTATGTACAACAGCCCTAAACCATGCTCTGTCCTGTGCCAATCTCACGGTCTCTGACACACTAACCCTGATCACCCCAGTTACTGAATCAATCCACCACATAGAGGTTCTTCCCCTCCTGTGCTGTCCCTCCACCCTCCCAAGCATGATGTCCTTCTCCAAGGAACAATCCCTCCTTGCAACATGTCCAAAGTATGTCAGATGAAGCTTCAGAATCTTGCCTCCAAGGAGCAGCCTGGCTTCACCCTCTCGAGGACAAACTTGTTTGTTCTCCTAGCAGTCCATTGTATATTCAACTCCTCTCCAGTACCACAACTCAAAGGCATCAATTCTCTTTCTATCCTCCCTAGTCATTTTCCAACTCTCTGATACATAACAAGTGCTGATACATAACAAGTGATTGCAAAAACCATGGCCTGTATCAGATGCACCTTAGTCTCCAGAGTGACACCATTGCTTTTTAGTACTGTAGAGAGGTCTCTAACAGCAGACTTTCCCATCACAATATATCTTCATTTCTTGGCTGCTGGTGCCAAGAGTGTTGACTGTGGAGCCAAGCAAACTAAAACTGTGAACAATCTCAATCTCTTCACCATCCATCCTGATGCTGCCAATTGACCCAGTGGTGAGAATCTTTGTCTCCTTGACGTTGAACCTCAATTCCTATTGAAGGCTGCAATCCTTGACCTTCCTTGCAAGCGCTTCAGGTCCTCCTCAGTTTCAGCAAGCAGGGTTGTGTCATCTGCATAACTCAGGTTGATGAATCTTCCAATACTGATGCCACACTTCTCATAGAGCCCAGCATCCCGGATAATCGGTTCTGCATATAGGTTGGGGGAAAAAACCATTATGATTAATCAAGGTCACAAAACTAATGAGTGTGTCAGGCCAAATCAGAACACAAGTACGTCTGACTTTCAGAGCTTTCAGTTTAAATGCTAAACTGTAAAGACTTTCGGGATCAGACCTCCATCCTAAAAACTGGCTCAGAGTGGTAGACTGTTATGAAATTGCACCTCCATAAAGGCATGTTTACATGTAACACCTCATATCATTATTCCCAAACTAGTGTGCATTTAAAATTTTTAAGACATTTGTGCAGTGCTGCACTCCAGTAAATAAATAAATCTAGAAGCTTGATATCCCCCCCCAAACCTGAAGCCCCATGATCAAGCCACTCCACCCTCCACCCAGGCAGGGTGTGAAATGTGTTTTTGTTTGTTTGTTTTTCTCGTAATTCTTTTTTTCTCTTTTTTCATTAATGTTTTAAATTATTATTAATCATTTTAATGAGAATTTACAGAGATTTGGGATTTCCATTAATTAATTGTTGTGCTTTTCTCCCTGCCCACCTCTGCCACACCAGTTT
>NW_006399786.1:16440981-16504770 GCF_000299155.1 Elephantulus edwardii | reverse complement strand
AATACCTAATCACATGTCCCTTTTAAACAGTTCTCTCCCTCATCTGTTTCAATGCAGTATACATTATTCATCCCATCTTTCTCAGTCTCCCCCCAACCCCGATGTCAGTCTAGTTTTACAACAGTGGCATCATGCAGTATTTGTCCTTTTGTGACTGAAATATTTCACTCAGCATAATGTCCTCCTAGGTCACTCCTTTTGAATAATATGCATGAGTTCCTTGTTTTTCAGTGCAGCATAGTATTCTGTTGTGTGAATATACCAGAGCTTCTCTATCCATTTGTTTGTTGATGGGCGTTTAGGTTGTTTCCAACTCTTTGCTATTGTGAGCAAAGCTGTGATAAACATTAGTGTGCAAATATTGGCTTGTGTGGTAGTTACTGTTTCTTTGGGGTATATTCCCAGTAGTGGAATTACTGGGTCAAATGGTTAAAAAAGAAAAAAATCTATTTGCAACTTTTTGAGGACGTGCCATACAGCCTTCCATAGTGGTTGCACCAGTGAGATGTGTTTTGAGATCACCGCCTGCTTCATTATTGAATTCACTGGAACCGTCCACATACCTGGTGCCCAGAAGGTAGCGTGTTAGTTCTCTCTGAAACCATAGGCATCTGCGCTCTATCCTTTTGCAGGATACTTGAATGCTATTCCTTTAACTCACTGGTGCTAGTGCCAAAAGTTCCTACCACCACTTCTCTTGTTCTCTTGAACGCATTACAATTCAGTCCTCACGGATAGCGCAACTACATTTTAGAGCATCTCCTGAAAAAAAAGTCATTTTCCAACCTCCAGCGTTATCTCCAGGTTGTTGTTGTTGTCAATGTTGTTGAAGACGCCATGAAATTTGACTATGACTCAGCGATCCTATGAATAGGTCTGACCCTTGGCCTAGTCTGCATCTCATCATCTCTGGTATGCTCAGACCATGTTACAGTCATCGTGTCAACCCATTTTGTTAAGAGTCTTCCTCTCTTTCTCTGATCCTCCAGTTTTCCAAGCATGATGTCTTTGTCCAAGGACTGGCCAGGTCGGACAACATGTTGAAGGGATGTAAGATATAAGTAGCTTCATCCTTGTCACTAAGGAATAGACAAGCTCATCTTTTTCTGCTTCCAGATTCTTTCAAGCTTTTTGTTCCCTTAAGGGATATCGCTGCCTTAAACATCAGGATGTCTGCCAAATTGCAGTCAGCAAGGAAAACCATAAATTCAACTGATGACCCCTCCTTTGAAATAAAAGTTGGAGGAACTCTGAGCTGAGCCCTCCAGTAATTTTTATTAAATCTTAGATTGTTGTTATTGATTACCGTCTAGTCGAGCATGATTCATAGCGACCCTATGAACAAAAGACCTGAAGCCTTTCTATAACTATCGTTCTTTATAAAAATTCAGAGTTTCCAAAGGCATGTTGTTTAGAAAGTGGATGCCACTCCTACTTCCAAATTAACACTGCACAGTTTTAAATTGAGACCATGCTTAGAAACACATTTTTTTTTGCCGTCATTTGCGGCAATATCTTATAGAAGAATTTAAATTTAAAGAAGTGTTACATACCGTTACATGTTGTTTTCTTCCATTTAAATATTAAGATTTGACATTTTTTGACACAATTATTTATAAGGTGGGTGATAGCTCTCTTATCAAAGCTAAACGCAAATGTATAAAGCCTGTGAGGCTTACCTCGGGATAAACGCTGAGAGATGGATAATGCTACTTTATCCTTTTTAAGAAACAATGACTAATCAACACTAAATTTAGGGTTTTCTCTAGGGTTTGGTAGGTTGTATTGCTGGTATTTTAAAAATTGTCATTTCCAAGTGTGGACAATCCAGGCTGGGCTCCGAGAAAGTTTTTCAGAGGGCAGTAGGAAACAGTGGTAGAAAAACTAGACCATTTTTAGTTAATTATCCAGTCAGCAAATATATAATGTATAATTTTAAAATATATAATTTTAAAACCATAAACACAGACAAACATCCACATTTTGTAATGATAAAAAAAACAATCTTCCACACAAATTTATAACTGTAAACAAGGAAGTCTTCTACATTTTATAGCTGTAAACAAAACACTAGTCCACTACATTGTATAACGGTAAGTCCAACTTTAACATTGCTTAAGAGATCCACTCCACATGACATTTTAGAAAAAGTACAAAGACTTGAAAAACAATGGCTTATTTGTCAGTCCATGAATAGTTTTTTAAAAAATTATTAAATTTTATTAGTTTTAATGAACATTTACAGAGATTTTGGGTTTTCATTCATTCATTGTTGCACTCCATGAATAGTTTTAAATACTAACATATTGACCAATATACTTAACATTTTTTAGCAGTCTGTCAATATACATCTCAGTAATCACTATTTCTAGAATAAATATAAATTTATATAACTATAACTAGCTCTGAGTGCTTTAATTATAAAATTTTATTAGTTTTAATGAACATTTACAGAGATTTTGGGTTTCCATTCATTCATTGTTGCACTATTTTCTCTGCTCTCCTCCCCAGTTCGTTCCTCTTTTTTTTTCACCCTTGAAAGTCTGTTTTAATTGTCCAATTGCCACAGTGCTTGTCAAAGCCAGTTCTGATTAATCTCCTTTGTCAGTGTGTCCTTTGCCATTCCCTATCACTCCTCCCTGAGAGAGACTTCACCCTGATTCATAAGGAAAAGGGGATGGCATATTCTCTTAGCTACTTCCTACTGAAAAGGGGCGCTGTGGGTTTCGGGGTGAAGATATCTCACTACTCTAAAGGGCCCCTTTGGCAGTAGGAAACACATAGACTATTATGGAGATTGGTTTTGGAATTAGCTCTGATTTTTTAATATTTTTTATAGCTTGTTCTAAATTCACCATTTGTATTAAAAAGATAAAAACCCAAAGAAGGGTTAAAAATAAAGTATAAAGGGTTTTTTGTGACTGGTAAATTATTAAATTATGTGAAAGTATGTATTTTTTTCCCGAAAATGTGTTTAATACATGATATAATCTTGTTTTCTATCCTTTGTGTCACTAGTAAATTTAGAGCAGGGATTCTTTTTTGTTATTATTTTTCTGATACAGCTTTGTTTTTTTTAAGATAAATATATTATCTTCATATGAAAGAGTCACAGACTATCGCGTCTCAGTGTAAGTAGTCTGAACATAATTGAAAAATTTATGAGTATGTAAAACCCACCAGTGATAGATTTGCCATTGAATTATTGAGTGCCACTCTCATAATTAGGAAATGGAGGAAACAGTAATGTCTAGAGAAGGGAACAAAAAAAACCCAAACAAACCAACATGGTTTGATAAAGGTGATAAAGAGGTTGCTGTACTTGGTGTAGATAGCAAAGATTGGGTAATAAATCTGAAAACGTCATGGGTGATCAGAGTGGTTACATAGATTTTAATAGTACAGAATTGCATACATATCCTTTGTCTTGTTTGTTTATGCACTAAAACCCACTGCTGTAGAGTGAATTCTTACTCTTAGCAATCCCCCATTGGGTTTCAAAGACTGTAAAATTTTATTGGAGGAGACTGCCAATCTCTCCCCCGTATAGGAGCTTGTGGTTTAAACCACCAGTCTTCTGGTTTAGCAGCCCAATGAGCTAATGAAGTGTGGGACAAGAGCTCCCATAAAAACAAACTCATTGCTCTTGAATTGGAACCAGCATTTAACTGACCATCCAGTGAGTTTCTGATGCAATCAATCAACTGGGAACAGAATGCCCATCCTTCTCCCATCAAGCTCCTGGTGGATTCAAATTGCCAGCGAGGCATCGCACTGGGGTTAGCTGTGCCAATCCCTTTACCACTAGACCTCCCAATAGGGTTCTGGTACTGTCTTAGTGCATATGACAGAGATACCACAAATACATGACTTTAACAAACAGAAATGTATTCTTTTATCATTTTGGAGGCTACAAGTACAAATTCCAGTTGTCAGTTCCAGGAAGTATTTTTTTTTTCCTCTGTCCTGGGGGAAAGTTCTTATTTCCCTCATTATCAGTAGGTCTACATCCGATGGCAGATAGAGAAAAGATTAAAGTTGCCACAAATTTCATTTTACCTGGATCCACAGTCAACATTCATGATCATATTAGCCAAGAAACCAAAAGACATGGTGAATGGGAGAAATCACCATCAAGGACCTCT
Organism: Elephantulus edwardii; assembly: GCF_000299155.1. Lineage (NCBI taxonomy): Eukaryota > Metazoa > Chordata > Mammalia > Macroscelidea > Macroscelididae > Elephantulus > Elephantulus edwardii. The sequence continues at coordinate 16,500,625 of NW_006399786.1, read as the reverse complement.
CCAAAGTATTAAAGAACAAAGATGCCCGTTTAAAGACCAAGGTGCACATGACCCAAGTTATGGGGTTTTTTTTTCAGTTGCTCTCTATGAATCTGAACATTGGATAACAACTAGGGAGGGAAGGATTGATACTTTTGAATGGTGGTTGGATTGTGTGTTGGATATGCATTTCGACAACCCCATGGACTGACAAAAGAATAAGTCTGTCTTGGAGGAAAAGCAACCAGGGTGCTCCTTGGAGCTAAGCATGGTGAAACTTCATCTCAAATACGTTATGCATGTTATCAAGGGAGTGGGGGCAGTTCTTGGGAAAGGTGGAGGGTCAGAGAGCAAGATTCTCAACAAGATGAATTGACACAAGGACTGTTGTAGTGAGCTTGATCACTTACCAGAGCTTGTGAGGCTGATGCATGACAGTACAAGGTTCAGATCTGTTGTTCATGAGATTGCTATGAGTCTAAGTAAACTGGATGACACCTAAGGACAACCTTCCTTGGAGATCTCTATAGCTTGGCACCTCCTGTAGTGAGAAGCTTTCCAGGGCAGAGACTTGAGTCCAAAGGACATAGTCTACTCCTGGGGACTCTTGCTTGGTGGTACTAAGATTCCCACTCTTGGCTCACTTTCCCCCCTCTGTTTCCCTCTTGTTCCTCATGCCTCCAGGAAATTTCCCTTGCATAAACAGATCAGGATTGTGATGATATTAAGGATATTACATCCCATCCTTAATCTTCTTAAAACTTTGTGACTTTTCAGATCATGAAGAATCATTACAAAAAGTTATGCATTATATTATTACATAGATGTTTCCTGTTGTGTACAGCTGAGTCAGAATCGACACATAGCTGACCCTCCAGTGGGTTTTCAGAGGCAGTGAATTGCACAGGAGGAGACTGCCCATCCTCCTCCCGCAGAGCAGCTGTTGGATTCTGCAACCAGCATCGTTTATCAAAGTTCATAGAGTTTCCAGAGGTAGGTTGTTTAGGAAGTCGACACAATGCTTTTTATTTGCCAGTAAATTAAAATGCTTCTTTATCTCACATGGTGAATTTATTTATTAAGCAAAGCCTTCTAAGGAGGCTTCACTTCGTCCTCAAATTCAGATCCATCTTCATCTTGCCTACTCTGAAAATAATGATGCTGGTAAGTCTCTTTGTCAGATGCAGCCATACATGGTGAGTCCTGGAGACTTTCGTTCTTAAGGTATTTCTTAGTAAGGTATTTAAAATACCTTTTAGAGAACTGTTTCTCAGAAACGACTGTAATTTTATTCTTCAAGCATTCAATGTGAACAATATTCCTGAGATTTCTAGTTTTTCTGTTGACTTTAACCTTCTCTTGAAGAAACCATTACTATTTTAAAACAAACAGAAAAAATTGCAAAACTAGGGAAGAAAATCCTAGATATTAAGAAGGGAAGAAATAAAAATTCCCAGAGTAAAAAGTTCCATCATCTACTGGATGAGTAAGATCCAAATTAAACTTCCAGGTATGATCTCTTGATCTCCTTATCTTTTGGGGCCATCTTGGAGTCCCTGCAGCACAGCTTCTTACCATTAGGCCACCAAGGCTCCCTATGTGTGTTTTTTTGGGGACACACACTATTCAATTTATGATACTATTATATGTCACTAGTATGTGACTTACTAAGAAAAAAAAATACTTTCTTGGAACTTATGCAGTGTCTTGCAGGTCACTGGTGTTAAATTATTGTTGTTGTGTGCTGTCAAGGTGACTCATAGCAACTCTATGAACAATGGCTCTCCACCTTGCCCGATCCTAAGCCAATCTCATCATCTCCCACACAGTTCATCCCATAGCTACAGTCACTTTGTCACTTTAGCTCATCAAGAGTCTTCCTCTCTTGCACTGGCCCTCCACCTTTTTCCAAGCAGATTGTCCTTCAATGACTGGCCGCTCCTTACAACATGCCCAAAGTATGTAGACAGAGTTTGACCATCCTTGCCTTCAAGAAGGACCCTGGCTTCACTTTCTCCAGGACAGAGCTATTTGTTCTCTTGGCAGTCAATGGAATATTCAATATTCTCCTCTATTACTGCAACTCAAAGGCATCATTTTTCTTCTATCATAATTAGTATTTGTTAAATAAACAATACATCTTTAATTATATCATTTGAATAATCTATAAAATAAAAAATTACACTCAAACTCACTGCCGTTAGGTTGGTTCTGACCCATGGTGATCCTGTTGGATTTCTGAAAGTGCCAATAATAGAAAGGGGAGACTGCCCATTTTTATTCCTGGAGCTGCTAGTGGAATTGAAATGCTAGCATTGCTGAGCTATTTGTTGGGTTAGCAGCAAACTGAGTACACGTGCCATAAGAGCTTACTCTCCTGCTAACTAGGCAGTATTAACTTCTCCTTACAAATAAAATGGCGGCATTGAAAAACAAGGAACTCATGAAATACAATGCAAATTGGATGACCCTGACATTATGCTGAGTGAAATATCTCAGTCACAAAAGGACAAATATTGTATACAGCCACTGTTGTCAAATGGAACTGACTTGGGGTTGAGGGAAGACAGACAAGGAGGGGAGGGATGCTGTATACTGCATTGAAACAGATAAGGGAGAGAACTGTTTAAAAGGGATAAATGATTGGGTATTATTGTCATGACAGAAGTCCAGAATGAAGGCTGTACAGTGGAGTGGACTTGGGGAGAGGGATCACATAACAATGAAAGCGTTTTTCTTTACTTTTCAAGGAGAAGAGTAAATTGGAGGGGTGGGGTAGGCAAGGAGAAAAGTGCAACAATAAATAACTGGAAACCCTAAGTCTCTGTAAACTTTCATTAAAATTAATTTTTCAAAAAAAGAGTTAAAAAAATAAAAAACAAATAAAGCAAAAATGAGACAGACACCCAGAGTCAATTAGAGATCAGGAGAAGTTCAGGCTCTTTTGTTTCAGGAGGACACTGGTATGTTATAAATTGATGAAATTCCAGAACAGTTATGTTAAATTTCAGGATGCTTAAATTTAAAACAATAAGGCTCTGTAAAATCAGGAAAGGGGTGAATGAAGGTTGTATCCTTTTTCAATACCTAATCAAGCTGTTGAGGAAATCATTTGAGAAGCTTGATTATAGGAAGAAGACTGTGGTATCAGACTTGGAGGAAGACTCATCAGCAACCTGCATTTATGCAGATGCTACATTATACACAAAAAGACTAGAAACACTTACTGCGGAAGATCAAATGTATCACAGCTCAACAGCAGGAAAACAAAAATTCTCACCATTGGCCCTAAAGAACAAACAAGTCTGAGAGGCATTACAATCAGGGTGAACCTTAGAGGCAAGGGTGGTAAAACTTCATCTCATTTAACTTAAGCACATTTTCATTAGGAACTAATCCTTAGAGACATCTGCTGGGGAAGGCAGACGTTGCTGTTCATAGGTGCCACAGAGTCAACTAAGACTCACAGTGACCCTATGGACAACAGATCTGAATCTTGCCCTAGCCTGCAGAAAAGGTAAAAGGGCATTGAAAGAGATACGGAGATCCTCTGGGATTGACCCAGTGACTTCCGCAACAGGCTTGAGCATTACAGAGATCTTGAGGATGGTGCAGGATTGGAGCAAAGTTCAGATCCATTGTTCATAGGGTTGTTATGAGTCAAATCAACAGAAGGGAAGTGAACAACGACAATGCTTTGTGAAATGGTGGTGTGTGGACTGAAGCAAGTTGTGTTGCTAACCCAAGAGGCATTTTGGGCAGTTCAAGTCCACCAGTGGGTCTGAGGGAGGAAGATGGACACGCTTGGCTTTTTTAAGTTTTATGGCTTCAGAAATCTGATAGAGGAGGTTTACTATGAGTCAGAACTAACTCAAAGACAATGAGTTTGAAGGTTTTGTTTGGGTTGTTTGGCTTTTTAAAATATCAACTACATAAGGTAACATAAATTAGCTGTGTAAATCAGAACATACTTAGAAGATTTACCTAAGAAATAATCATATTCTATTAATGATCATATATATTGTTTTTATATATTTCTATTACATATCAATTTTTTTATATTTTAATGAAAGTTTATACAGAGCTTGGATTTCCATTCCTTCATTGTTGCACATTTTCCTCCCTGCCCCCTTGTATGTTTAAATTCTACATAAATAACCATATTCTATAGGCTGTCTGGTCTGCTAATGGACACATATTTAAAGTCAAACAATGGAATTGTTCTTTGCCTGTAGGATCTCATCATGTGGGTGGAGTCTACTGGGAATTGGCACCCAAGCCAGTAGTGGCGTCACTGACCTGCCTGGGAGAGTTGAGAACTGGTAAAATTTTTTACATAATGGTCAACCACAATGAAGATTTGAACCAAATACAGTTTTAGCTGTTTGATTTTTTTTTTACCTATTAACCAGCAATTTCATATCTTTGAACTTAGTACTATACTCAAAAGGGAGGACTGATGGCTTAATGGTAAAAAGTTGGACTGCTATGCAAAAGGAACACAGTTCAAATCTACCAGCTGCTCTGAGGAAAGAAGATAGCCACTCCCCTCCTGTGTGATTTATTGCTTCTGAAAAATGTCCTGGAGGGTCAAGCCTGAGTCAATTCTGACTCAACAACAGCAACTCAACTACACCCCAGACAGGTAGGAGCTGAGGGCACACACACTTCCGTTCCTCCAGGCACAGGTGAGTAAGTGGATCACGGGGAAAGTTCTATCTCCTTTAATGAAATTGAAACCAGATTTGACAGAGATCCACTGTTAACATGACGAGAATAACTGAATCACATAGACTACTTGGTTATTTGCTCTGAGTCTCTTTCACTTCAGAGGATCTCTAATGCTGGCCTTTGGGCAAATTCATGGGAATTTAATCCCTACAAGAACACAACCCCTTACTCTGAATTCCCTGCAACAAGGTTGAGGTCAGGCTGAAATACTTGGAGGTATATTTATTTTTATTTACAGAAATATCTAAACTCATATCTAAAACTTACCAGGTTGTACACCAATGTTCATAGAAGCATTGATCACCACCACAAGAATATGGAAATAGTCCAAGTGTCCAACCACAATCAAATGGATTGAGAAATTATGGTACATTCACAGGATGGACTATTACGCAGCATATAGGAGCAATGATTTTGAAAATTATTACCTAACTTAGGAGGGTCTGGAGAGCATTTTACTAAGTGAACTAATTCAGTCTCATAAGGACAAATACCATTATTAAAGAAATAGATAACTAGTAAAACATGTATCAGGATCCAAGAGGGGGAAGGGGGAAGGTAGGAGCAGAGAGGTGATGATGGGTAGGAAGGCAATCATAAGGTCACACAATTTGATGGGTACAGGGAGGGGTGAGTACAAGAAATGGGAAAGTTCCAGTGTGACAAACAATGCATATGAACTTTCTAAGTAAACCAGTAAAAAGTAAAAACTTCATTAAAAAAATTATCAGGATATGGTGATTTGGGGCAAATAACTGAGGCCAAAGGTGAGGTGATCAGGAAATGTTTGGTGGGGGTAGGGGTGGGCTGCTGTGTAATTAGCATTTTTATAATCTAGAGTGGATTTTCATTTTTTATTAATAAAAAAATAGAATAAATAAAAATTACCATAAAGAAAGAAACAGTGAAAATATTTTCCTGTTGGATTGTGTGTGTGTTTGTGTCTGTATGTGCATATAATAAGAAACATAAAAAAGTTAATAGTACAACTGTTTATTTAACACTTTATATACACTTATCAGTTTGAACTTTGATCTTTTGGGTACAGGATAATGCAATAATATTTTGTGTAAATAATTGTCTAGCAAGCAAATAATAGGGCAATTCTAATGTAATCTAACTACCTGCATAAGAATACAACTACTAAATTGTACTTTTGCAGTATGCAGATGACACAACCCTGCTTGCTGAAACTAAGAAGGACCCAAAGCTGGACCTTGCTGCAGAAGGTCAAGGACTGCAGACTTCAATATGGATTGAGGCTCAATATCAAGAAAACAAAGATTCTCACCACTGGGCCAATTGGCAGCATCAGGATGGATGGTGAAGGGACTGAGATTGTTCACAGTTTTAGTTTGCTTGGCTCCAAACTCAGCATTCTTGGCACCAGCAGCCAGGAAATTAAAAGACATATTGTGATGGAAAAGTCTGCAGTTAGAGACCTCTCTAAAGTACTTAAGTGCAATGATGTCAGTCTGGAGACTAAGGTGCGCCTTAGTCTTTGCAATCACTTGCTATGCATCGGAAAGCTGGACAATGACTAGGGATGATAAAGGTATAACTGATGCCTTTGAGCTGTGGTGTTGGAGAGGAGTATTGAATATACCATAGACTGCTAAGAAAATGAACAGGTTTGTCCTGGAGAGGGTGAAGCCAGGCTGCTCCTTAGAGGCAAAGATTCTGAGGCTTCGTCTGACATTCTTTGGACATGTTGCAAGGAAGGACCAGTCCTTTGAGAGGGATGTGATGCTTGGGAGGGTAGAGGGATAGTGCAGGAGAGGAAGACCCTCGAAGAGATGGATTGAGTCAGTGACCGGGGTAATGGGGGTAGGTGTGTCAGGGATGGTGACATTGGCACAGGACAGGGCAGAGTTTAGGGCTGTTGTGCATAGGGTAGCTATGAGTCGCAGGTGACTCGACGGCGCATAACAACAACAGTAGTACTGTACTACTGATACAACTATGTATTTTCTCAAATTTTTTATTTTAGTTTTAAAACAAATTAACTGTAAAAGTGTGAAATGCTGGTTTTAAATGTATTCAAATTTGGGAAAATATTTTGTGTGTAAATTAAAATGTCCTCTTAAAAAGCTATTATAACTTGTAGTTTATGTTGTTTGTTATTGTTGTTAAGTGCCATCGAGTCATAGGCAACTCATAGTGAACCTATGAATGAAACACCTGAACATTTGTATAACTTTCATCATTTCTCCAGGTTCATAGGGTTTCCGGAGGCAAGCTATTACGGAAATGGATGCCACTCCTGCTTCCAAGCTTGTTTTAATCAGGGAGCTCCACCAAACACTGTCCACTGTAGGTAACCATTATCACATTTAACACATCAGTGTGACAGTGTTTGACATCTCAGCAACTACGAATTACCTCTGTACAGCAAATGCACAGACCAGGGCTATGTGACCTAGAAGAATGTTTGACCAAAAACAATTAAAACCAGGTTTGAGGGCTGCGGATTAAAGTCACCTACCTTTGGCTTGGTAGCATCACTTTCTATCCACTAGGCCAACTGTTCATATTGTTTTACATTTTATACATACAGTGGTCACAAAGAATGGCAGAAAAGAATTTAAATTATTTTTATTGTCTATACAAACACTATGTTGTTATTGTTTATTTCAAATATACTCTTTAAACCCAAGGGAGCTCTCCTGGCATAGTCTCTAGGGGGCTGCGCTATGGCACCGCTCTGGCTGTTTGGATCCACCAGTGACTCCGAGGTATGGAGACGAGCCATCTCCTCCTGCGTGATTTACAGCCTCAGAAAACTCACAGCAGAGTCAACTTTGAGTCAGCTCTAACTCCACGGCAACAAGGGAGGTGAGTAAGCGATTAAAACACCAGATTATACACTAACCAAACCTGGAGATACAAATCACGCTAGAAGCAAGCTTGAGCAACTCAGAACCTTTACACATTTAACCCTTGAAGTGAATGCTTTCAGCTTAGTCCATGAGTATAACCAGGAGCTTTCCAAATTAGCATCTATGGTTATTAAAAGGTAGCTAATGAAATGTTCTCATTTGTAAGCTGACCTTGAGTTGGTTTTCTATTTCAGTGATAGTGTGGCTGATGGAATAGGAAACTGTCTCATAGAGTTTTCTAGAATGTAATCTTTATGGGGACAGATTTCCAGGTCTTTCTGCCACGGAGCTTGTGGCTAGGTTCAAACTGCCAACATTTCAGTTAACAGCTGAGTACTTTAACCATTGCACCACGATAGCTCCTTAATCTGAAGCTTACATATGTTGTTGTTTTGTTATTATGTGCCATCGAGTCACTTGCGACTAATAGCAACCCTATGTACAATAGCCCTAAACCCTGTTCTGTCCCATTCCAATCTCACTGTCTCCAACACACCTACCCTGACTGCCCCAGTCACTGAATCAATCCACCTCATAGAGGGTCTTCCCCTCCTGTGTTGTCTCTCCACCCCCCCAAGCATGATGTCCTTCTCCAAGGACTGGTCCCTCCTTGCAACATGTCCAAAGTATGTCGGACAAAGCTTCAGAATCCTTGCCTCCAAAGAGCAGCCCAGCTTCACCTTCTCCAGGACAAACCTGTTCGTTTTCTTAGCAGTCCATGGTATATTCAATACTCTTCTCCAACACCACAGCTCAAAGGCATCAATTCTCTTTCTATCCTCCTTAGTCATTTTCCAGCTCCCTGATGCATAGCAAGTGATTGCAAAGACCATGCATGGCATGTATCAGTCACACCTTAGTCTCCAGACTGACACCATTGCTCTTCGGTACTTTGGAGAGGTCCCTAACAGCAGACTTTCCCATCACAATACATCTTTTAATTTCCTGGCTGCTGGTGCCAAGAGTGTTGAATGTGGAGCAAAGTAAACTAAAGCTGTAAACAAACTCAATCTCTTCATCATTCATCCTGATGCTGCCAATTGGTCCAGTGGTGAGAATCTTTGTCTTCTTGATATTGAGACTCAATCCATATTGAAGGCTGCAGTCCTTGACCTTCTGCAGCAAGCACTTCAGGTCCTTCTCAGTTTCAGCAAGCAGGATTGTGTCATCTGCATAACACAGATTATTGATGAAACTTCCACCACTCTTGATGCCACACTTAATAAGAGGCATGTGTGCATTGCTTAGAATAGCTGGCTGACATACAGAGATCATGAAAAATGTATATACTCTTATTTCATTTCTTAAACATTCTATGGGTAACAGTTGCTGGGGGGAGAGGTGTTTGTTTGGTTTTTATACAGACTAGATCAATTTTCCATTCAACAATCCAGGTATTGTTGAATTGACTTAAACTCATGTGTACTCCGTGAATGTCAGAGCAGAGCCAAGTTCTACTGGCTTTTCAGTGGCTGTGATTTTAGAAGCAAACTGTCAGACTTTTCTTCTAAGACGCCTCCAAGTGAACTCAAACCACTAACCATTCAATTAGCTCTCGAACACATTAAACTTTGCATCACTCCATAAGAACTTCTAGAATAGTACCTTGGACTGGATTCTCTAGAGAACAGAAAGAATTAAAGGACGAAAGACATGAAAGATACAGTTCAAGCACACATATACATATCTATCTCTAGCTCTAAATACATAGTGATACACACCAGTGCTATCATGTGTTACAGAGTCTGCTGCTAACTGAAAGGTCAACATTCTAACCTACTCTAGCCTCCCTACAGGAAAAAGATGGGCAGTCTCCTGCCGAGACCCAGTGGAGGGTTGCAAGTTGCTATGATTCTGACCTTACTAGATGGCAATTGGGATGTGTGTGTGTGTGTGTGTGTGTGTGTGAGAGAGAGAGAGAGAGAGAGACAGACAGACAGAGAGAAAGACAGAGAGAGAGAGAGATTTATCGAAAAGAAATGACTCATGAACTTGTCAAGGCCGGCAAGACTCAGGTTCATGGGTTAGACCTCAGGTAAGAAGCTTTTCCTCCCTCATGTGGAAACTGGGAAATCCAAGATATGCAGGTAAGGTGGCTTCAGGTTCAAGTCCAAAAGACCCTAATTTATCTCATTAACATGCCTTTCTCTCTCATTGTCACTGAGGCTGAACCAGCTCATAGTTGATCCTCCAGCGAGTTTTCAGAGGCTATAAGTCTCAGAGAAAGACAGGAGGAGGTTGTTTGTCTTTCTCCAGAACAGCAGCTGGTGGATTCGAACTGCCTTCCTTTGTGTTGAGAGTGCAACTCCTTATCCACTAGGCCACCAGAGCCAAATTTTACAGCAAATAAAATGGAGAATAATAACATGAAATCACAAAAATGCAGGACAATCACACCATACTGAGAATTATGGGCTAACCAAATTGACACTTACTTCAGGGATCCTAATTCAATCCATGATACATCAGGACTTCATGAGAATGTAGATTGTAAATGAAAAGTTAACTTAAAAAAATGTTTTAATGTAGATTCTAACTCAGTAAGCCTGGGTAGAAGCACAAATTCTCACCATAAGGTTGAACTGGAACACACCAATCGGATACTCAGCACTAAACAAGCTGACAAACCTATGAAATCAATTAAAAGGCAAGGAAAGTGCTAGGAAGGAAGCAAACAGGGTCCTAATAGATAATACAGAAATGAAAGTGTACAGAGAGAACACTTCAGCTGAGGCTTAAGGAACTAGGAGGCAGGGCTGTGAGCAGCAAGGAGAGAATGCCACAGGACAGCAGAAGTAACAGCCGTGGGAAAGCTCCCAGGCAAGGCTAAATATGGTCCTCACCAGGACAGCATTTCCGCAGTGAGGTTGTTGCTGGCAGCGATGGACTGCTCTACTGAGGTCAAGTAGGAACAATTTCACTGTGAACTTGCCATTGGGGAGACTCTCTACCTCTGGCCAGTTCCTCCAGTCCCAACTTGGCCACTGCCCAAGGCACACCCGCTGATTAGATCCAAGAGCAAAGAATGCTCTTAGGAAAAGAACCTTTGCTCTGATTCTACTCCTGCTCAGGCTGCTTCACTTTGGCACTTGTGTTTTGTACAGGTTTCTGAACAGTGTATTTTCATATATAAGAGGGGAACTGGGCTTATGAAAGTTCAGCCACCTAGCGTTCTAGAGACATAGGCTTTTCATTTCTTTTTAAAAGGACTATGGGTAGGTATCTAGTCGGCTCCATTATCCATTACACACATTGACACTATTCTTAAATTTATTCTTTAACTCAGAGAATTTATTATTTAACTGCAAGTTAAACACAGATATACTTGATTGAAAACAAAGGTGTATGCATTTGTACCTTTTTGAAGTCTTTGAAAACGCAGCAGTAATACTGTTTTTAGAGAGTTGCTGTTTCTGTTTTGGTTTCTATTTCTCTGTCTAATAATTAATATTGGAACCACTGGTATTATTATTCAGGAAATCAGAAGGCATATTACATTGGGCAAGTCTGCCAGCAAGGACCTCTCCAAAATGATAAAGGGTAATGTCAATTTGAAGACTAAGATGCGCCCAATTCAGGCCATGGTTTTCTTGATTATCTGCTATGCATCAGAGAGCTGGGTAAGGAATAAGGATGACGGGAGAAGAATTGATGCCTTAAAGTCAGGGTGCAGGAGAAGAGAGCTGAATATCCCATGTGCTCTCAAAAGAACAAACGTGTGTCTTGGGGAAAGTGCAGTCAGAGTGCTCTTCAGAGGCAAAGATAATGAAGCTTCGCACTTCGGACATGTAGCTACACGAGGCTATTCCTTGGAAAGGGACATCATGCTTGGAAAGATGGAGGGTCAGTGAAGAAGAAGGCTCCCAATGAGATGGACTGACACAGTGACTTCAGCAATGGGCTCTAGTGTGTCAGAGATGATGAGGATGGCACAGGATAGGACAGGGTTTAGGTGACCTGTTCAGAGAGACACTGACAGCTGGCATCTAACAAAATCCTCAAATGCTCCCCAGCTATTGTTGTTCTTATCATTGTTATGTTCTATCAAGCTGGCTGTGACTCATAATGACTCTAAGAACAGCCTACCTGATTCCTGTGTCTCTGACACCTCTGACCCCCATTACCTCAATGATTGTGTCAATCCATCTCATCCAGGGTCTTCCTCTCCTACACAACCCTCCACCTTTCCAAACATGATATGGTTCTCTAAGGTCTGGTCTCTCTTGGCAACACGCTCAAAGTATGTGAGTCAGAGATTCAAAATCCTTACCTCCAAGAAGCAACATGGTTTTACCCTCTTCCGCAGCTTTAAGGACATTTTTATTCATTAAATTTGTGACTTATCTTTTACTATTTTCTCCTTATTTCTATCATTTCCTCTTCTAAGACAGAATTTTTGAACTCAAAATAAAAAATTTTAAAGAACTTCAATTATCTGTTAGTATAAGGGTCTTTGGTATACAATTTTTTAAAACCTGACTCACACCATGGTGTGGATTTGAACTCAAAGCACCTTGCAGGAGAGAGAAGCGCTGCCCGTGGGGTTTGCAAGGCTCTACGTTTTTACCAGATAATGCCACGTCACTCACCTGGTAAATGACTGGCTGCTGGGCTTAAACTGATCTTAACAGTAAAGCACTTTAGGACTTTCCTTTAAAGGTGTTGTAACAAAGGACTGAAAGGAAAGGAAGGCAAAATGGTGGTAAATGGGCAAACTACTGTACCGACTTCTTGTGACCACCAGGGGGAGTCGAAGCTGTGAAGTTTGCTGTCTTCTCCCTGAATGTCATTCTGTGCAGTCTTTGCCTTTGACTTCCTCCGAACTCCGAACAAGCAGAACCACGGCCTTCTGAGTCCTTTCCTGTTCACAGCGGCCCTAGAGTGTCAATTCACTGACAATCTATAATATTCCAAGGGCACGATTTCGAACATAGAAACTATGCATTAAATTCGCCGTACTGTGAATGCAGTTGTACAGAGTGAATTAAAATACGTTATTATTGTCACGTACTATCACGTCGGTGCTGAACCACAGCTAACTCAGCGGGTTTTCAGAGGGAGTTAATTGCACGGGAGGGGACCGCCCACTTTTCTCCAGTGGAGCAGCTGGTGGATTCGGACCATGTATCTTTTCTCTGGCAGAGTAATAGTTGTTTCTAAATCACCAAATAATCCAACAATTCCACTTCCAGATGTATATCTGAGCAAGTTTAAAGGAGAACTTAGTTACTTGTACATCAATACTCCTTATTAAGGTCCATTAGAGGTCACAGTCTGGGCTTTGTTCAAATGTAAGGTTCTTCCTAAGGCGAGCTCAGAGAGGACAGGAACCTCCCGCGGAGCAGAAGGTGAAAAGCTCGGTTAATCCTGATTTTCACTATGAATACAGACCATGAAATCTGAGCCTCGTGATCCTTCCGAGCTTTGGGGTTTTCAGCTGGAAGTGTCAGAAAAGAAACTAGGGTTGGGGGGAAGTTGGTTCTTATTAAATATAGATGGTGGGAACTTGCTGCATTTGCTGTTAGGTGCCATCAAGTGGACCACAATTCATAGCAATCTGATGAACAACAGATCTGAGCTCTACTCTCTCCTGCACCATCCTCAGGATCTCCCACTCGCTGGAGCCCATTGTTAGGGTCACTGCGTCAATCTATCTCAGGAGAGTCTCTCTCTCTCTGACCCTCCACCTTTCCCAGCATGATGTCTCTTCCCAAGCACTGTTCACTCCTGCCAAGAAGCTCAAAGTGTGTGAGACAAAGCGGTCACCACCTTGCTTCGAAGGAACCCTCTGGGGCACTTCCTCCAAGGCCGTCCTGTTTGTTCTTCAGGCAGTCCGTGGTACATTCAGTACATTTCTCCAACACCCCGACTCAAAGACATTAATTCTTGTGTTATTCTTATTCCTCTCCAGATAGATGTTAAGAATGACAGAATTCTTGAAAAAACAAATGGAAAACCAGTGGATGTGTATAGATACACAAAGAGGGACGAGGAGAGGTGGATGTGTTGACAGTGGCAAGAGGAGGAAATCACAGGGTTGCAGTCCTTTGTGGGGGATGGGAGGGGTTGAAGGAATTAGAAAAGATCCAGTGGGGATCTAAAAAGGGTAACAGTGGGGTAGATCAATGATGATTAATTGTATAAGACAATGTATGTATGTATGTATGTATGTATGTATGTATGTATGTATGTGGTCATCAGAAACACAATGTAAATGAGGAAAACAACTCAAAATAAAAAAAGTTAAGAAAATATTAAAAAAAAAAGAATGACAATTCAATCTCCTCTGGATTCTTAAATTTTGAGCTAATGGCCAGCCATCCTTCGCATTTCATACATCCTTGGTCAATACAGAGAGAGCTCTGGTGGCCTAGTTAGTAGGGAGTTGTGCAACTAACCTGAAAGCAGAGCCTCTGTGGCAGTTCAAATCCACCAGCAATTTCCAATGGGCAGTGTCCTCCCCTGTGACACCCTCGGCGTGGGGGGTGAATGGGAGGGAGGGAATCACGTGAGGTGGACTATGAGTCAGTTCTGACTCAGTGACAGTGAGGTGGGGCTTTTTTTGTTTTTTTGTCTTGTTTTGTTATTCTCCAACAACAACTACCTTTGTTTATTAAGATTCATCACAACTACCCATGCATAATTCAGAGAAGTAGACAATGCTTGCTTTTTTATTTTCCAACCCCAGGATGCCTCCTAAACACGGATTAAGAAAATCAGGTCTGGAAAGACATGGCCATTGACAGGAAGAATTCTGAGAGACCCTGGGAAGGGCAAACACAGAGCCAGACAGAAACAGAGCACAGCAGAAAGTACATGAGGAAGAGATAAAGGAGGTGATTTTACCAAAACAAATATCACTGACTGTCACTCGGGTGGACGAAGTCAGTCTCCAGAAAAGCCAGTTTGGCAGCTTAGAAACTGCAGGTAGCAAGTGGGGATAGCAAAGCTTCTGACTTGAGCATGAAAAACATATCTGAACGTGTTCCTTTTCAATTTTTATCTTTTTTTTTGGTTACTTTGCTAATCCTCACCCTGCTTGAAATGATTTCAGAAATTAACCTGGGCGTTACATAACCACCAAATGATCTGGGCATCTGTAAGAAACTCCCTTCACTAGGGTTTGAGAAGGGACGTCTGGGTGTGTGCAGGCAGGTAATTACCAACCTTCAGAGCTCTGATGCCATCCTAGCCACAAAGCATATTGTGGATCAACAGCATATTTTACATTTTAAAGGATTAAAAGGGGGGGGAATCCCATTTCCTACTTTCTTTGCTAGAATTATTAGCTGTTAGTAGAAGCCCTCTATTTTAAATCTCAGAGAATTTACTTCTAAGCCTAACTATTCTAAAGATGGGATTTTTCTCAATTTTTTTGTTGCTACGACTGACTTCTATTAATTTATTTGTTTCACACTTGAACTTTATTGTCTGAAAAGAGATTTTTAAAATATCTTGAAGAAGCCTTGTGAAAAATACTCTTCTTCAAAAAATATTTTAAATACTCATGCTTTTATTTTTTATGAAAATAAACAATGTTCTAAAGAGAAGCTTGGTGAATTGTGCTGCTTTCCAAAACTAGTTTCATTTCTAGGAATGAAGAATTTCTACAAAGACCTTTAGAAAACTCTGACATGTTTGGAGGACAATGTATAAAGTGATTTTATTGTTGTTGTTGGGAGCCAGACATCAGCTAGGACTCACTGCAGCGACTTCATGAACAGCAATTAGGAACCTTGCCCCATCCTGTGTCATTTACACCCTCTCTGATATGCTTGAGCCCATTGTTACAGTCACTGTGTTAATCCGTCTTGCTAGTGGTCTTTTTCTCTCTCTTGGACCATTCACCTTTCCACACATCCTTTTCCAATGACTGTCTTCTGACAGCACATCCCAAGTATATGAGACTAAGTTTCACCATCCTTACCTCCCAGGAGCGCCCTGGTTGCACTTCCTCAAAATAGACTTGTTTGCTTTTGTGGCAATCCATGGGATATTCAGTACTCCTTCAAAGGCATCAGTAAGTGATTTGGTAAAGCAAAATTATCTTCTGAGTCAGCACTAGGGCAATGTTCTTTATACTTAAAGAGACACATAAAGCACAAACAGGAATCCCAGGCTGAAATTTTAAGGTGCCAGCTAGGCATTATCTTATCTGTGTGACATTTCAAGAAAGTATCTATTTGCAGCTCATCTTGTCTTTCTTAATCTCTCTGAGGCTCCATTTTAATGCCTATCAGCTAACTTCCATACAAAATTTCTCCAGTCATACAATTAGCAGGCCTGACTGCTAACCCAAAGGTTGGAGTTTCAAGTCTATGTAGAGGTGACTTAGAAGAAAGGCCAGAGAATTTACCTCTGAAAACTGTATGGAATTCCTTATGGGACGTAATTCTCCTCCAGCACATGTGAAAGTTGGAATTAACTCAATGGCAACTGATTCACCAACTGTGTATCAGAACAGCTTTAGTTTACTTGGCTCCACAGTCAACACTCTTGGCATCAGCAGCCAGGAAATGAAAAGATGTATTGCGATGGGGAAGTCTGCTGTTAGGGACCTCTCCAAAGTACTGAAGAGCAATGATGTCACTCTGGAGGCTGAGGTGAGCCTGATACAGGCCATGGTCTTTACAATCACTTTCTTTGCATTGTGAGGAAGAAGGCAAGGTGCAGTTCTTGGTTTTGATAGAAAACACTGAGAAAGGTCTCCCATCTTGATTGTCACTGTCATTAATTGCTCTTGAATCAATTCTGACTCATCACAACAGGGCAGAGTTGTATTGAACTCCATGGGGTTTTAAAGATTATCATCTTTTCTAAGCCAATTACCAGACCTGTCTTCTGAAGCCCCTCTGAGTGAGTTTGAACTGCCAACCTTTAGGCTACAGTCAAGTGCTTAATCTTTTGTACGACCTATTGATTTTGTCACAATTTATTCTATCCATTCTTGAGCTTTTAAAAAAGTGTTTTCTTTTTTCCCTTCACTCCTTTCTTCTGCTTTACAACTCTTTAAAAATTAGACTTTGAATTTTTTTTTAAAAATTAGACTTTAGGACCTTATGAAGAAATGGAAAATAAGGATATGCTTAGGGTATCAAGTGGTGCTTAAGGGAACCACCTGTCCAGGGCAAGACTCACAGATGTCTAGCAGATAGGACACAAAGAAGAGTATGCAGAGAAACAAAACCACATTTTCAGATTAAGCATACTCTTCTACATTCACTCTGGAAACTCTGGTGGCATAATCTATAGGAAGTTGTGCTGTAAACTGAAAGGTGGCAGTTTGAATTCCCCAGTGGCTCTGCAGAAAAAGATGGGCAGTCTCATCTCATGCCATTGACAGTCTCCAAAAACCCACCGGAGTGTGAGCTATGAGTTGGTTCCAACGTAACAACAATGAGTTTTCTATGTCTATCATACCATTGTGATACTTTTATTGCTAGGTGGTATCAGCAACATGGTTGTGATTTTTGTGTACCATACAGTCAGGAATGACCCATAGCTGACCTTCTGGTGGGTTTTCAAAGGTAGTTAATTGCACAGAGGACATCGTCCATCCTTCTACAGAATAGCTGATGGGTTAAGACCACATGCCTTTATGTTCAAGTGCATCTGCTTCTCACCAGACCCCAAGAACTCACTAGGTATGAACAGCAGTCTCCTGAAATGTGCAGATGTAGCAGCAAAGGACTGAAAGTGAGTGCACAAATTTTAAGTATTATTTAAAGAAGAAAAATACCTATGGAGATCAGTAAAATGTCCTCCAATAAACATCGCATGAAAAAAAGGAAATTATTTTTCACTGCCTTATAAAGAATCATTTTCTTCAATTCCCTCAATACCTGAAGAATGAAATTGCATGTTCCTTATCAATCTTTTGCTAATTTTCAAATTTAAACTATATGTTTAACATCCAAATTTGAATATAAGTTTTATTTTCTAAATTACACTTGTTTTCATTTATCTAAATTTATTTACTATAATGAAACTAAATTTTAAAAGTAGCATTATTTTAAATCCAGGCAAAAAGAAAATGGCAACTGAGGGGAGCACAAAAAAAGAAAACTGAAAACTGTAGAAGACTGGGGAAAAGAAAAAAATACTTTGTGCATCCCTGTGGTATCAGTGAATATTGAATATCTCATGGGCTGCCAAAAGGAAAAGGGAAAACAAAACAACGCTGAATATGTCTTGGAAGAAATGCAACCCGAATGTTCCTTAGAGACAAAGGTGGGGAAACTTTCCCTCATAGTCCTTGTTGTCAGAAGGAGCTAGTCCTTGGAAAAGGACTTCATATGTGGGAAGGTGGAGGGTCAGAGAAAGAAAGGAAGACCCTCAAGAATATGATCAATGCACTGACTGGAACAATGGCTTGCACATGGCAAAGGATGCAATAAGGTTTCAGTCTGTTCATTGGGTTACCATGTGTCATGCCCAACTTAATGGCACTTAATAGCAACAACAACAAAAATATAATTCCCAAAGTTAAATTCATTTTTAAATGTAATGAATCAGAAGAGACTTCTTTTGATGAACCCTTGGATTTAATGGGGGCAAATTACTGTACCAGTATCACTAGTATTAAAGTGACTCACTTTAGCATCACTCACTCAGGGCCATCCAGTCAGAACTGACTCACAACTGACCCTCTGCTGGGTTTCAGAAGCTATAAGCGAGATGGGAAGAGATCGTCCATCTTTCTCCTGCCTGGCCACTGGTGGATTCGTACAGCCAGAGAAGTGTAGCCTCTGGTTAGCACAGATAATCTCACCAGAGCAAAATTATTACCAGTAATTAGAATGTAACAGAATTGGTTCCTAATTTACATCCATTCCTTACTGTAGTAAAAGAAAAACAATTAAAAAAAAAGAAAAATAATATCTAGGGAGCTCTGGTGGCCTAGTGGCAAGAAGCAGTACTGCAATCCCAGAGGTACATGGTTCAAATCCACCAGATGCTCTGTTGGAGAAGGAGGGGCACTCTCCTCCTGTACCAGTCAGATCCAATTTGACAGTACACACATAAAAGAATAGAATAAAATAAAAAATAAATTAAAATAATATCTAAAAAAAAATGAAACTATTTCAGTATCTGAAATTATAATACATGCAGGTCTCAAATAACAAAAGTACAAATTGTGCTTTGTGGAACAAGTTTTCTTTCAATTATGTAAATTATTGTATTGAAAGAGGACCAAGTGATTATTAATATCATAGTGAACTGAAAATTCTAGAAACTAACAACTTTCTGGAGACAGAATATATTTCAAGGGTGCAAAGCTAAGGGTAAAAACAATACATAGCATACCATTTGACCCAGCAATTCCACTACTGGGAATATACCATAAAGAAACCAGAACTGCAACCAAAGCAGATATATGCACACTCATGTTTATTGCTGCTATGTTCACAATAGCAAAGAGTTAGAAACAACCCAAGTGCCCATAATGAATGGATAGAGAAGCCATGGTATATTCACACAATGGAATATTATGCAGCACTGAAAAAACAATGAGCTCATGAAATACCATGAAGGACATCATTTTGAGTGAAATATCTCTGTCACAAAAGAACAAATACTGCATAATGCCCCTGTTACAAAACAGGACTGACATGGAGAATGGGTGGAAACTAAGAAAAGGGGATAAATAATATACACAACATTGAAAAAGACAAGGGAGAAAACTGTACTAAAAATATATATATGATTAGGTATTATTGCCATGACAAGAGTTCAGAATGAGAGGTGCATAGTAAAGTGGACTGGGGGATGGAACTGTATAACAGTGAAATAATTTTTTTTTCTCAAAGAGAAAAGCAAACTTTGGGGGGAAGGGAGGAAAATGTGCAACAATGAATAAATGGAAACCCAAGTTCTCTATAAGCTTTCATTAAAATCTTAGTTAAAAAATATGTATCTCCAACAGAAAATTTATTGAGTTATTTATTACATTATTAGCTTACAGTCATACAAATGAAGAAATTGCAAATCAGGTGCTTCACTATTTATGTGAAGTGTTCAGAATTTATTTCTTTAAATGCGGAAGCCAGCCCTATGACAATGCTACTAATATAGCAGGGTGTTAAAAAGGCATGGACTTTTGGAAAATTTTAGAATGTACTGAATATGCCATTTTCATATTATGTACTATGTATTCAGTTAAATCTTGTTCATGTCTGGAAGCAGTTGTTTCTCTTTCTACTGTTTAGTTACTTGAACAGCTGTTAAAACATATTAAGGCAATGATTGAGTATTAAAATGTGTTTCTAATACACATAGGGAAGTACAAAGGGTTACAAGTATAATCCTATATGTCTTAGAAAATATTGTGGAAGACTGAACTCAGAAAAAGGACATACCTTTCTCTTTCTGGTGGTGGAGTCTGGAGGCAACACGCAGACATGGTGTCTTGCAAGGGGAAGAAAAAGAAGAAAGAGCAGGTGATCAGCACTGGACCTCAGGGGCCTGAAAGAGAGAATGTCTGGTGTCTGCGACGTTTACATCCTTCAGAGACACTTTTGTTCATGTCACTGATCTCTCTGGCAAGGAAACCATCTGCTGTGTGACTGGTGGTGTGAAGGTGAAGGCTGACTGAGATGAATCCTCACCTTATGCTGCCATGTTGTCTGCCCAGGATGTGGCATAGAGGTGCAGGGAGCTGGGCCTCCCTGCTTTACACATTATACTTCGCGCTACAGGAGGAAATCGAACTAAGACGCCTGGACCAGGGATCCAATCTGCCCTCAATGTCCTTGCCCATTCAGGAATGAAGATTGGATGGATTGAAGATGTCACCCTTATCCCTTCTGGCAGCACATTCAGGAAGGGATGTCATTGAGGTCGGTGTCTGTGAACAGGATTCATTAAATTATTGTTTTCTGTTAATAAATTGCCTTTATGGTGGGGGAGGGGGAACATACCAAAGGGAAGTTGAAAATATTACCTACACAATGCAAATACTAGAGTATGTCTTTAGGATGGTTATATGGCATAACTCATTACAGCATTTTCACTGGGGAAGACAAACTCTCTGAGGTCCAGAAGTAAATTTAAAGTTGCCCAGAATTAGTAAAACTAGTTTACTGCTAATAAAAGATGTAAAACTGATTGACTGCTAATTTTAGTACTCTCTGTTTGTAGACACCACCTAGGAATTTAACTATTGGAAGTTGAAATGGTGAGTGAAATATCCAAGAAGGCATGAGTAACTTGGCAAAGGAAATACAGCACAAGGGAGATTTGGGTTTATGCAGTATTCTGTATACACTAAAACATTCAACAGTGCTCAGTATATTAAGTCAGATACAGCCTTTTTCTAATTTGAAATTGAATGCCTGTATGATGATAAGTGAAAACTGACTCAACATGAAGGTCTTATTATTAGCTCTACCTGATGTAAAAAAAAAATAAAGTTGCACAGATTTCTACCAGCTATTGCAGAGTTTTTCCTATAATTTAAGAGAAGGTTTTCAAAACAGCAAAAGAAATACTAGCATCAAGCAGTACACCATCACAGAAGTATTAGAAGGAAATGGGAAGTGATAAAAGTGATCCAAAAATATCACTGAGAACCAGCAAGCAATTTCATAAAATTGCATACTACACCATCATTGATACAAGGGTTAAAATGTACAAAGTTCCTTCAACTATATTTTCCCCTTATTCTTATGTGAGACCTAAGTTTACAGACATAGGAGTAAACATTTTCGTTCATGTAGACTTCATGGCTCTGTAATAGAAAATAAAATATAACACCTATTTCCCAACACCAAGATATATTTACATATATCCCTAACTTCAATTAGTACAAACTATATAGCAGAATGCTCATTTTGGCCCTAATGAGATTAAACAACTTTCAACAAACAACAACAGTCCAAGAAAGACTTGGATTTGTTATCCTTATTATGTATGTAAGTGTATATTGTTTGTCAGCTTTGTTGAGTGGAAATAATTGAGGAATTTGTAAATTAAAAAAACCAAAATATTTTTATTAGAATGTGGTAGAACTTAAAGATTTGTCTAAAATAATTTTGTTTCTGATTGTTGAATCTTTGTTTATGACATCTTTTCATTTGTTCATTTATTAATAAAGCATTCATAGGAAACAAGTCTCAGAAGTCTGAATAGTTTAAAGATAAATTGGTAGAAATCCACTTTCTGTTGTGAGCGATTAAAAGAATTTCACATTAAGTGTTGAAATAAAAGTTCATTTAGTCATTTTCTTTGTTGTAAAATAGGTAGAATATTCTTTTTAATGGAAATGCCATGTAGAATAAAAATTTTAGGACTGCGTATCCACAGAAAATGTTATAATTCAGTTAATCTCGTTCTTCTGCAATAGCTGATGATGCTTTTACATTCAATCATTAACAATATTGTTGTTGTTATGTGTCGTCAGGTTGCCTGTGTCTCATGGTAATCCTCTGAACCCTGCCCTATCCTGTACCAATCTCACTGTCTCCGACATACCTACTCTCATTACCCTAGTCACTTTCTCAAATAGGAATATGTAAATTTTTTAGTCCAGGATTAAAAACCTATCAAGGAAGCAAGTTTTCTTTTTCAAGATAGTGCAAACGTATTTGTTGAAACATACAAAAAATACTCCACAAATTATAAGTGTTATGCTATGTAAATAAACTATGTTACAGTTTATTAGTTCTAGAAAAGCAGTACAAGAAACTTTAGAAATAAGTGACTCATCGCCTCCTGTGCCAGTCGGATCTGATTCGATGGTACACAACAAGGGAAATAAAAAAAAAAAATTAGGTGACTCAATGACCAAACTGGTTAAAATGATGACTCAGTAGCCAAACCTACCTCATTGTCGTCTACTTCACTTGAGATTTTATTGATAGTTCACCCTTCCTGAAAGCTGTTTGAGTATGAGAACAGGGCACATGCTATCTTGATATATTAGTCATGATTAATTAGCTATGGCAACATGAATCAACTCTGAGGTGCCTGATGTGCTAAAGAACATAATAAATGACACAAACATAATGACAAACATAATAAATGAGGCCATCCTGGAGAGCTCAAGGTGAGGACAGTTTGCTCCTGCTCCAGTCACTGTGTCAAGTCATCTCGTCAAAGTCTCCCTCTCTTTCATTGATCCTCTAACTTTCCCAAGCATGACATCCTTCTTTAGGGACTGGCCCTTCCTGATAGCATGCCCAAAATACGTGAGGAAATGTCTTACCATCTTGTTTCTAAGAAGCACTCTAGCTGCCCATCTTCCATGAGAGATTTGTTTGTTCTTCTTGGGGGCTTCCAAGAGGTCATTTCATGTAAGTGGAATCTTATTGTTCCCAGCAGACAAAAGGGTAAAGGACCATGCAGGTGGAGATGGTGGGCCATGCTATGACATGAGAGGCATCCTGTGGCTGCAAATTAAGTTGATAGAAAGCCAATTTTTAAAATATTAACTTATTCACATATTAAAAATTTATTATGTACTTACAATATACTTTATGATGGTGGGGGTAATTAAAAATGCTGATTACCTTTATAACACGTAATGAATGGGAATAATTGTATGAAGCACAATGTGAATGAAGGATAGTGTGAAACACAATGCATATGAACTTTGTTAGCAAACTGATGTTGTTGTTGTTGTTAAGTGCCGTCTAGTCGTAGGCGACTCACAGCAACCCTATGAATGAAAGTCCTCCACGCTTGTGTGACTTTCATCTTTTCCCCAGGTTCGTAGGGTTTCCAGAGGTAAGCTATTTATGGAAGTGGATACCACTCCTGCTTCCAAGCTTCTTTTAATTGGGGAGCCCCACCAAACACTGTCCACCGTGGGTAACCATTAACACATTTGACACGTCAGTGTCACAGTGTTCAGTTTCATCATGACCACAAGTTACCTCTGTACAGCAAGTGGACACACCAGGGCTATCCGACCAAGTAGCTGGAATAGCAAACTAATACAAAATAAAAATTTAAAGGGGGGGGAAAAAGCACAATTTATTGTTGTTGAGTCTGAACCTATTCATAGCTCCACCACCTACACTTACTCTAGTGGATTTCTGAGGCTGTAAAGTACAAAAGAAGAGATTGCCTCTCTTTCTTCCATGAAGTGACTGATGAACTCCCAGAGGTGCACCAAAGAGGCAGGACCTTTGGGTTAGCAGCCTACAGTTTACGCCACCAGAGCTCCCTTACTATGTGCTAGGATGTATTTAATTGGTTTTTGTTTGTTCTTAGCAACCAGGTACCATTTTCCCTTCCCAACATCATTTTATCTCCTTTCAAGAAGTTACTTCATCCCAACTGACCTGTTTCTCATCTAGGAATTAATCAGAGTCCTGCTCTTATGGCTCCAGATGGACATAGGTAAAACCATTGGATGTTCTTTTCATGGACTTTGGCCCAAGACACTGAAAATGACAGCTGTTCATCTACTCTGCCTCAGTTCAGAGACTATTGCCAATTACATCTATTTTCCCCTCACCCACAATCCTAGTTTTCAACAACACTAGATGTAATAGAATAAGAATCTTCCATAATTTCTCATTAGCTCTATCTCTCTTGTTGATTTTTTTAAACAAACTCACAATTTTTAAAGTATAATTTGTTGTTGTTGCTGTTGTGTACCATCAAGTCAGAGCCAACCCATAGCTGACCCGCCAGTGGATTGTTTGCTTGTTTGTTTGTTTGGGTCCTGGGGTAGTAGCAGTGCTCTGAGGGCCATGACTATTCTTGGCATCCAGGAAAGACATATTTGCTGAGGTTTTTCTCTCCTTTTTTCTATTAATTTTAATGACAGTTTACAGAGACTTTTGATCTCAATTCATCCTGCCCACCCACCCTCAATTTGCTCTTCTCTTTGAAAAGGAAAAGAAAAATTCTTTCATTGTTATACAATCCCCCCCCCCAAGTTTACTCTACTATGCAACCTTCATTCTGGAGTCCTGTCAAGACAATAATATCTAATCATAGAGCCCTTTTAAATAGTTCTCTTCCTCATTTGTTTCAATGCAGTATACATTATTTATCCCATCTTTCTCAGTCTCTCCTCAACTCCAATACCAGTCCCGTTTTACAACAGTGGCATTATGCAATGTTTGTTTTGTGACTGAGATATTTCACTCAGCATAAAGTCCTCCAGGGTCACCCATTTTGTATGCTATTTCATGAGTTCCTTGTTTTTCAATGTAGCGTAGTATTCCATTGTGTGAATATACCACAGCTTCTCCATTCATTTGTTGTTGGGCACTTGGGTTGTTTCCAACTCTTTGGTATTGTGAACAAAGCAGCAATAAACATGAGTGTGCATATATCTGCTTGGGTGGCGGTTATGGTTTCTTTAGGGTATATTCACAGTAGTGGAATTACTGGGTCGAATGGTATTTCTGTTTGCAACTTTTTGAGAAAGCACCATACAGCCTTTCAGAGTGATTGCACCATTTTACACTCCCATCAACAGTGAATAAGGGTTCCCATTTTTCCGCAACCTCTACAGCATTTGATGTTTACTGTTCTGTTAAATTTTGCTATTGTTACTGGGGTGAGATAATATCTCATAGTTGTTTTGATTTGCATTTCTCTTAGAGCTAAGGATTTTGAACATTTCTTCATGTGTTTGTTTGCCATCTGAATGTCTTCTTTGGTGAAGTGTCTGTTTATATCCTGTGCCCATTTTTCAATTGGGTTATTTACCTTTATCTTGTTGTGGTGCTTGAGTGTTTTATAAATTCTAGATATAAGTCTGGCATGTCATTACCAAGTATTTTTTCCCCAACCTGTGGCTTCCCTTTTTACCCTGTTGGAGAAGTTTTTGGACGTGCATAGGTTTTGATTCTTAAAAGATCCTAGTCATCTATTTTATGCTCTCCTGGTTGTAGATTTTTCAGGATGCTTGAAAGACTGTTTATGTTATGTATTAGGACTTCTAGAGTTCTCCCAAGCTTTTCTTTAATGAAGTTTATAGTCCTGGGTTTTCGTCCTAAGTCCATGATCCACTTTGAGTTGGTTTTTGTGTATGGAGTGAGGTGTGGATCTTGCTTGAGTTTTCTACAGATAGTTTTCCAATATTGCCAGCACCATTTGTTTAAAATGCTGTCATTTCTCCACTTAACTGATTTTATCTTCTTGTCAAAAATCAATTGACCTTAGGTAAATGGGCTAATTTCTGGGTTCTCAATTCTATTCCATTGATCTATGTGTCTGTAATTGTACCAGTACCACACTGTCTTGACCACCACGACAGTGTAGTAGGATTTGAAATCAGGCAGTGAGATACCTCCTACCTTGTTTCTCTTTTTAAGGAGTGCTTTGCTTATTCGGGACCTCTTTCCATTCCAAATGAAATTGGAGATTGCCTTTTCTATCTCGTTGAAGAATGGAATTGGTATTTGTGTTGGGATTGCATTGAATGTGTAAATTGCCTTTGATAGTATTGTCATTTTCACAATATTGAGTCTTCCTATCCATGAGCAAGGAATATTCTTCCACTTCTCCAGTTCTCCTTTAGTTTCTTGTAGTAATGTTTTATAATTTTCTTTGAATAGATCCTTTGTGCTTCTGGTTAGATTCACTCCCAAGTATTTAATCTTGTGATTAGCTATGATAAAAGGTATGGTTTTTCTTAGCTCCAGTTCTGTATTCTCTTCGTTACAGTAGAGAAATCCAATTGATTTTTGTATGTTGATGTTGTATCCTTCCACTTTGTGAATTGGTCAACTATGTCCAGTAGTTTTCTTGCTGAGTCTTTAGGTTTCCTAAGTATACTATCATATCATTTTCATAGAGAGAAAATTTTACTTCCTCTTTGCCAATTTCCAATGGGTTTTCAGAGGCAGTTAATTGCCTGGGTAGAGAATGCCTATCTTTCTCCCATGGAACAGCTAGTGATTTCGAACCACATGCCTTTGGGGTTGCAGTACAGCTTCTTGCCACTAGACCAGCAGTGCTCCCTAAAACAAATTTACACGTGTAAAATGTACCCTGCCTAGTTGTACAATTTAAATGGTCACAAAGAGCCATGCCTCGCATTTCTGCTTCTTATTTCTAAATCAACTCTCCATCCTTATTGATTCCATGAATTGATATCCTTCCTCTTAATTTTCTTTGGTTCAGGTTAATGAGAGTGATCTTTCTGTTAGCAACAAAAGACTGATATGGCCAGTTTCTATGTTAGGTAGTACAAGATATGGTTCTGGTTCTAGAGAAGTTTATTTTTCAAAGTGAGGGTGAAGGGTTGAGTAGTAGTAAATGTTTTATGAACAAACATAATTAAGTTGTGTGAAAGATGTGATGAGAGCATAAGGGGAGCAATCCTATGTCTGGGGCAATCAAGAAAGGCTTTATAGAAGAGGAAGTTCTGCATCAGATCTTTGGGTTAGGGTTACCAGTACCATGACCAGAGGTCACTTTCTTGCTCCACTTCTTGAGGGAGAAGTAAAGTGAGGGTAAAAGTAGGGAGAGAGGAGGGGAAGACATAGGGAAAGAAACACCAAGAAGAAAGAATATTTGAGGCAACTGCAACTGTTTTTCAATATATTAGAAAATACCTTGCATAAGATGAAAATATATGTAGATGTTCTCTCATAAAGAGTGGCAAGTCATTTAAGAATTCTAGGCAGCAGAAGTATATGATCTAATTTACATTTGGAAACATAATTCTGCAGATTACTGGGGACAGATGGAAGAAAAGGCGAGACTCTGAGGATGAGGAAAAAGTATGAACTACGAGAAGGATGGGAGAAAGGAGGCCTCAGACTAGAAAAGGAAGTGGGGGCACACAGAAACTAAGAAGTTACTTAGATAAGAGATGGAAAAATCCTAAACTAAAACAACAACAAGAACAAAAAGTCACCTTGGACAGGGTAAGGATTGATTTTCAAAGTATTTAAAAATAAATTAATATATTTATAAAGGGGAAAATCTATTGTCTATAAGAATTGAAGGAGAGATAAAGTCTAAGATGAAGGATAAAACACTAATTAATTGGTAAGAGCCCAGATAAGGTATACCCAGGAGGAGCAGGTTTGGGAAGCCACATTATCTTTCATGTGGCAGTTCCAAGAGGGTATATTTGCATGTCAGATCTGGAGGTCAGGAGATAGGAGGTGGGAGTTATCATGAACTAGTAATTAAATGGAGGGAATTCGATGAAATTACCTGGCAGAGAATGTAGAATTAAAAGGAAAGAGAAGGCCCCAAGGAAAATCTGTGAGTAGCAAGTCTCCAAAGATGGGCCCAAAGAATCATGTTTCCTTCTACTCATATCCTTGTGCTGTCCTGTCCCACATTAAGACTGGACTGCCAGTGTTCTGTATCTTGATTATGGTGATGGTTCCATGACTACATAAATTTGTTGAAATTGTACATCTCTTGCTATTATTATGTGCCATCGAGTTGCCTGAGATTCATAGCAACCCTATGTACAACAGCTCTGAACTCTGCTCTATCCTGAGCCAGTCTCACTGTCTCCAAAACATCTACTCTGATTATCCCAGTTACTGTGTCAATCCAGCACATCTGAGGACTTCCTTTCCTGCACTGTCCCTCCATTCTTCCAAGCATGATGTCCTTCTTCAGGGACTAGTCTCTCTGGGCCACATGCCCAAAATATGTGAAATGGAGCTTCAAAATTTTTCCTTCCAAGGAGCAGCCTGGTTTCACCCTCTCCAAGACAGACCTGTTTATTCTCTTGGTAGACCATGGTATGTTCAATACTCTTCTATAGCACCACAACTCAAAGGCAGTAATCTTTCTTCAGTCAACCCTAATCATTGTCCAGCTCTCTGATGCATAGCAAGTAATTGTAAAGACCATGGCCTGAATCAGTTGCACCTTAGTCTCCAGACTAATATTATTGCTCTTTAGAACTTTGGAAAGGTCCCTGACAGCAGCTTTCCCCAGAGCAATTAATCTTTTGATTTCTTGACAAGACAGGGTGAATTTAAAATATGCAAATTATTTTTTAATATTTTAAAATATGACTTAAAAATAAACAATACAAAGCAAATGGGAAATTATGGAATATTCTTATTCTATTATATTCAATGTTGTTGAGAATAGGATTTTGGATGAGGGGAAATAAACAAATGTAATAAAGAGGTTAAATAAAAATGTTATAGTTCTGAATTGGAATTGAAACTACTAGTATAAACCCATAAGGTATATAATGAAGAAGGAAACAAAGTCAGCAAGAAAGAGAGAGAATCAGAAGAAATCAACATCGCTCAAACTGTGTTCTGAAAATTACCATTTTCCATTATAAAAACTGTAGGCTTCTCGGAAAAAAATCATTATGCTAAAACTAAGGCAGACAGTGTCCATAATGAGCTGGAAAATCATATCACGTCAGAGAGAAAGAAAAAAGAAATCTACTGAGACTAATTGAATTGTGTTAAAAAGACCTAGGAACCAATTTGAAGAGTCTGTTGTTAGATGCCATTGGGTCCTCTATGACTCATAGCAGCCCTGTGAACAACAGATCTGAACCTTGCCTTATACTGAGCTATCCTCTTGGTCTCGGATATGACCAAGCCCTAAAGATAGAGTCACTGCATCCATCTATCTTGTTGAACGTCTTTCTCTCTTTCTCTGATCTTCCACCTTTCCTAGTCCGGTGTCTTTTTCCAAGGACTAACATCTCCTGACAATACATCTAAAATATGTGAGACAAAGCTTTACCTTCCTTGCCTCTAAGGAGCACTCTTGCTGCACTTTCTCTAAGTCAGATTTGTTTGTTCTTGGTAGTCTGTGATATACTCAATAATCTTCTCCAACACCACAATTCAAAGGCACCAATTGTTCTTCTGTCATCTTTATATTCATTGTCCAACTTTCAAATGCATAGGAAGTAATTGAAAATACCATGACTTGGATCAGGCACAGCTTTGTCTTTAAACTCACATCCATGCTCTAGCTCTTCATCCTTGAAGAGTCAAACCTTGATTACAGATGGATTAATTTAAGTATCAATAAACACTAAAAATGCTTAGATTAATATGTACAAGGTGGTAAAAACAAAAAACAAAAACCCAGACCAATCAATTAAAAAAAGAAGAGCACACTATAACTTCTTGCTGTTTAATTGTTGATTTCAACTCAGAGTGAAGTAGAACTCCCCAAGAGGGAAGCAAAAGAGAGGGAGACCTTCCACAAGATGTCTTGACACAGTGACACCAGCAATGGATTCAAGTATGTCAGAGATGATGAGAATGGCATAGTAAAGAAAAGGGTTCAGATCTGTTGATCTAGGGTCACTGTGAGTCGTACTCGACTCAATGGCACCTGACAACATCACCAATCCTTGAATTGACAATTCCACTCATAAATAACCTTCTAAGAGACATAAAAGCATATGTCAGTGGAAAGATCACAATGGAAATGTCTATAGTAGCTTTATTCGCTGTTAAAATCTGGAAACAGCCCAAACGTTCAATAGGAAAATGGATAAATTGGATACTCAGATTGTAAAATGCACATGAATAGACTATTTTTCCATTGTTTAAGGATTGTGTGCAACAACATGGATAAATATTAAAAATATGCTAAGTGAAAAGCACAAAAATGCATTCATTATGTAATTTGACTTTTTAAAAGTTTAACAACAGGCAAATCTAGCCTATGGTAGTAGAAATCAAAATAGTGGTAATCTGTGGAGGGGTTGAAAGATACGCTCCACGAGGAATTAACTCTAATGAGGGACGTTTTTTAGTTTAGGAAATTGAATGCTAGAAATTCTTTAGTTTGAGTAAATATTAGAAAATTGGAATTTCTCTGATGTCACTAAATATTGAACAAATATTCATAGACTATTTCTTCATGTGATCAAAACCAGTTTCCATGGTTTTGATTCTGGCTCATGGGACCCCATTACACTTGTGCCCCAAAGGATTTTCAAAGTCTCATTTATTTGGAAGTGGATTGCCTGACTTTCCTCCTAAGGTAGTGCTTGATGGCCCAGAACTCTCAACCTCTTTCTTAGTGCTTGAGCACAAATTGTGCACACCATGTGGGTATAGGTGTTGCTGTAGCTGTTATACACCATAAAGTCAATTACAACTCACAGTGACCCTATGAACAATACCTGTGAACTGTGCCCTATCCTGAGCCAATCTCATTGTCTCTGACACATCTACCCCCGTTGCCACAGTCACTATGTCAATCCATCTCATCCAGAGTCTTCCTTCTCTGCGCTGACACTCCACCCTTCCAAGCATGATATCGTTCTCCAAGGACTTCCTGGCAACTTACCCAAATTACACGAGACATAGCTTCACAATCCTTGCCTCCAAGAAGCTACCTGGCTTTACCCTCTCCAGGACAGACCTGTTTGTTTTCTTGGCATCCCATAGTATGTTCAATACTCTTCTCTAGCACCACAACTCAAAGGTATCAAGTCTTTTCTGTCATTCTTAGTGATTGTCGAGCTCTCTGATGCACAGCAAGTAATAGAGAATACTATCTTGGAAGCAGGAATGGAATCCACTTCCGAAATAGCTTGCCTCTAGAAACCCTATGAACCTGGAGAAAGGATGAAAGTTATACAAGTGTCTAGGTCTTTCGTTCATAGGGCCGTTATGAGTTGACTACAACTCGATGGTACTTAACAACAACAACACCAGCATAGAGAGAGATCAAGTGGCCTAGCCGGCAGAACGTGATGCTACCAAGTCAAAGGTGGGTGACTCTAATCCGTGGCCCTCAGGCCTGTCTTTAATTGTTTTTGTTGAAACATTCTTCTAGGTCATACAGCCCTGGCCTGTCCACTTGTTGTACAGAGAGGAAATTCGTGGTTGCTGTTTAGCTGAACACTGTGATATTGACGTGTCAAATGCGAGAATGGTTACCCATGGTGGAAAGTATTTGGTGGAGCTCCCTGATTAAAGCAAGCTTGGAAGTGGGAGTGGTATCCACTTCCGTAAATAGCTTGCCTCTGGAAACTCTATGAACCTGGAGAAAGGATAAAAGTTATACAAATGTCCAGATCTTTTGTTCATAGGGTCACTATGAGTTGCCTGCGACTAGACGGCACTTGACAACAATACCACCAAAGGCTGGGATCAGGTGCACATTGATCTCTAAACTGACATCACTGCTCTTTAGTACTTTGGAGAGGTCCCTAAAGCAGACATTCCCAAAGCAACTCATCTTTTGATTTCCTGACTGCTGGTGCCAAGAGTGTTGATTGTGCACTCAAGTAAGATGAAATTGTTAAGAACGTCAATCACTTCTCCATCTATCATGGACCAGCCCATTGGCCCAGTGGTGAGAGTCTTTGTTTTCTTGATGTTGAGACGCAGTCTATATTGAAGACTACAGTCGTTCACCTTCTGAAGCAAATGCTTCAAGTTCTCACTTTCAAAGAGCAAGGTTGTGTCACCTGCTGTTTGTTGATGAGTAGTCTTCCTCTAATCCTGATGTCACATTCTTCTTCATAAAGTCCAGCCTCTGGAATTATCTATTCTGCATATAGATTGAAAAGGTATGAAGAAAGGACACCATCTTTTAATATGACCAATACCTTTCAGTGCACTGGAATAGATTCTGACTCATAGCAACCCTTTATTGGGCTTCCAAGACTGTAAATCTTAATGCGAGGTGAGTATCTGTCTTCCTCCTACAGAGTGCCTGCTGGGTTCACATTGCTAGGTTGATCCTTAACATACTATGCTACCAGGGTCTTTTGTAGATATGAAGGGACCAATTCTCAATCTAGTTCTGGGAGTAGCTGCCTTCATTGTTACAAACAAAGGACATAGAGGAAGATGAGAAAGGGACAATGTCACGTGAGGGAGAAGGTAGACAAGGGAACGTGAACACAGAAATGTCTGCCCTTCGCTGCACCATAGGGAAAGCCAGTTCTGAGTCTCCAAGGGTTGAGAGATTCTCCACAGCTTGGGTCCTTCCTGCAATGATGGTTTAGGAAAATGTGCTGCTTCAAGGAATAGGAAATGATTTCTTTTCCATTCTTGTGTGTTTCCATTTGCAGCTAGTAGGGGGCAGAATTGCAGCAGCCAGTCAAGGTGAAATGTCTTCAGGAAATAGAGAAGTTGGAGGCCGAGTGAGGCAACAAGCCAGTTTTTTAAAAGGCCAGAAAATGTCCAACTTAGAAAAGATACAAAGTCGACCTGTAACCAGAAAGAGGGTGTTGACTGACAGAGGGTATAATGTCGGAGTGGTGAGTGCTAGACTCCTAAATTCCAGGGGTACCTGGTGGGAAGGACATCCAAGGTGTGGCTCCTGCACACAGAAACCTCCAAGCCTGGACACTTAAACGACCGTGAAGGAGAGGTGGCCCCAACCAGAAGAAGGAGTGTTCTGAGGGAGCCTCCCAGGAAAGTTGGAGGGGATCCAGAAGCAAGTACAGACAGAAAATGGGAGTTGCCTCTGAAAGAAAGGTACGATTCGTCAGGGGAGTGGTGAAGAAATTCACATTAGTTAGTAAATAGCCAGTAAATGATGATTAAAATCTTACCGGCCTACTTTTGTCCCCCTCACCTTAAAATCCTGATCCTGATTAAGATGCAATGCCCAAGGAAACATGGGATGCTTCGGAGTATGTGTCAGTCATTTATACTAATTGAGTGATTTATTATATATTGTTTGTTATGCTGGCGGCCTAGTGGTAAGGAGCTGTCCTGCCAACCCCAAGACACACAGTTCAAATCTGTGAGCTGCTCTGTGGGAGAAGAGATGAGCTATTTCCTTCTATGCGATTTCCTTCCTCTGAAAACCTGTTGAAGGATCAGCTGTGAGTCAATTGCTCTTTGACAGCACGTAACAATAGTCAAACATTCATTTTGCTTTGTGGAAATGGAGCTTAGAGTCTAGCATGGTGGACCAGCAATTCATAAATAAAATAACTCAGATAACGAAAGGTCAATGATGAAAATCAGGTAATGGCAAAAAGAAAGACTGGGCAGGTTGTGGGAGTGGGGACTTTGGGATGGGAATCTTAAGCCCTGATGGTTAGGGAACCCGTCTGTATGGGGTGATGTTCGAGAGCAGACCTATATATGCTAAGGTGTCTGTAATGCAAAAAGCAAAGAGTGTTGTACCACTGGTAACCAAAAGGTGCAAGCTTCTAGTGGTTGGAATCCAACAGTAGCAACTGGAGAGAAAGATGGGCAACCTCCTCCCTGTAAGATTTCTACCCTTGGAAACTTTGTAGAGGACTGCTATATGTAGCAACTGACTCAATAGTCCAGAGAGAAGAGAAACTTCCAGGCAAGGAAGACAGCTGTGCTGTGAGAGTTCAGGGCGATGTTGTAAATCTCTCTATAGATACCATAGTAGCTGGCAAACAACAATTGATTGCTGTCCAGTTGCAACTGACTTATAGCTGACCCTCCCGTGGGTTTTCAGAGGCTGTAAATCACACAGGAGGAGACTGCTCACCTTTCTCTAAGGAGCAGTTGGTGGATTCAAAACCACCTGCCTTTCAGTTGGCAGGGCAACTCCTTACCCACTGTTTGTTGTTGTGTATCATCAAGTCAGAATTGACCCACAGCTGACACTCTGGCTGGTTTTCAGAGGCAGTCAATCACACGGGAGGGGTTTGCCACCAGAATTCCCTAGCTAGATGCTTTTGCTAGATATTAGTAAGGGGTTAGGTACATTTTTTTCATCTGAGGGAAAGTTTACAAATCATATTGCTTTTTCATTCGCTTATTCATACATATAACAGTAATTAATAGAGTAATATAATGAATTACAAAGTCTGGTCAATGTATTGTATATTACCTTTCCCTTCATCCAACTTATCTATTTATTAATTTTTATTCTCCTCTGCCTCTCTTGTCCTGCCTGGTAACCATCTAAAATTAATTTCACCTGTGTGTAAACCTTTCCTTGTTGTTGTGTGCTGTGCAGTTGGAACCAACCCATATTGACCCTTGAACAGGTTTTCAGAGGCAGTAAACCACGGAGGAGATTGTCCATTATTCTACCACAATGAATTTAAACCATGTGCCTTTGGGACTACAGCACAGATTCTTACCACTAGGCCACCAAAGCTCCCCAGGTAGTAGCAGTAACCTTTCCTTAACTTTTTGTTTGGTGTTTTTTGTTTTGTTTGTTTGTTTGTTGTTGTTGTTGTGTACTGTCGAATTGGATCCAACTGGCACAGGAGGAGATTGCCCCTCCTTCTCCAGCAGAGCATCTGGTGGATTTGAACCCTGTGCCTTCGGGATTGCAGTACAGAATCTTGCCACTAGGCCACCAGAGCTCCCTTTTCCTTAGCTTTTTGTAATGGTGATTTTTAAATAGGACCATGGCCTGATCTCATATTTTTTTAGAACAGCTAAGTGAAGAACCAACTTTAAGTTGACAAGAATGGAAGTAGTGAGATGAATTAAGAAACAATTATGATAGTTTAAATGAGAGGTGATGGTGTGAGGAACTAGAGTAGCATTAGAGAGAGAAGTGGAGGGATTCTGTGTTTTGCAGGTGGATTAAAGACCCCTGGTGATGTAATGTGTAGTATACTGCACTGCTAACTGGAAGGTCGGCAGTTGGAATTCACTAGACACTCTGAGAGAGAAAGATGGGCAATAATATCGTCAAGGTTTATAGTCCTGACTGAGGGTCACCGTGAGTCACATGGAATGGAACGCGGCAGCAGTGGGGTATTTTGAGGGTTTAAAAGCAAATTAGGAAGCATCAGAGATGACTGCTGGATGTTTAACTAGAACAAGTTGATGAGTAAATGAAATGAAGATTACAGAACTAGGTTTGTGCTGTTGGGGGAGGTAGAGAGTTCTATTTTGGACAGGGTAAATTTGATAAGATTAGTGGTTTGAATTCACCAGCTTGGGGTGGGGGGACAGACAACCTTCTCCTGTGGAATTGACAACTTCTAAAAATCTGCAGAAGGGTCGGTTATGAGTCGGTGCTGACTTGACAGCACACGACAGCAAGAACTGGATATTCCAGGTGGCCTGGTGGAAGAGTTGGGGGGGCGGGGAGCAGAAAGCACTGGGCTGCTGACTGAAAGTTGACAGGAAACTTCAGGTTTTTGTCTGCCAGTAAATGAGACCATTTGCTCCTGTGAAGATTTGTTATTATTGTGTACCATAGACTCAGAACTGACCTGTAGCTGACCCTCCAGGTTTTCAGAGGCAGTTAATCACCTAAGAGGAGATTGCCCATTCTTCCCTTACAGAGCAGCTGGTGGATTACATGCCTTGGGGATTGCAGCACAGCTTCTTGCCACCAGACCTGTGAGGCAAGTCTACTCTGTCCCATAGGGTCACTATCAGATTCAATACTCACTCATTCATTACCATGAAATTGATCCTCCAGCAAATTATAAGAAGCTGTAAATTGCACAAGAGGAGATTATCCATCTTTCTTCTGCAGAACAGAAGAACATCTTTCTTTCTGCTGGTGGATTAAAACTCCCGGCCTTTGAATTGGCACCACAACTCCTTACCAACTAGGCCACCAGAGCTCCTTGAAGTTTTACTAAGTCAAAGGAGAATTTATACATGACATTAGCATATAGATAGTGTTTAAAGTCAAGTTAAATGGGATGACCCAGAGAGAAGAGTATTGAAATAGGAGAGAAGAGGAACCAGCCAAAGCTCAGGTGAGGCAGGGGAGGCGGGGCCAGGAAAGGAGCTGAGAAAGGAAACTTGAGAGTTGGGAGAGTCCACGTGGAAACCAAGAGGTAACAGTGTTCCAAACCAAGAGGGTGTGGTCCACCGCATCAAATGCTGCTGAGCTGTTGAGAAATAGAAGTAAGAAGGATAGTTCCAGGGAGTGGTGAGGTTGAACACCCACAGGAAACCTGGTTTTTCTAGAACGGGAGGGAAACTTTTGTGAGGATAGAACTTACAGAAGAGAAAATGTCAAGGGAAGTCAGGAAAAGGTCCATCAGGGAACATTTGAAGATAAACTCCAAGTAGGAGAGATTTCCAGCCTGGCTGAACATTAGAATTATCTGAGGACCTTTTTTTTTTTTTTTGAGAACACATGTTTCCTGCTCTTATTCTAAAACTATGGAACTAATAGGGAGAAAATTGGAATCTGCTGTGTATTTTTGAAAAGTGCCTCAGGCAATTCTGATTTAACTGAACTAGAAGATCAACAGAAGCATTCCACTAAAACAGAGTCAATGAAATAAGTAAATAGAAAGATGATCTGTTCAGAATATAGACTGAAAAGGTATGGAGACAGGGCATATCCCTGATGCTCTCCTTTCCTGATTTTGAACTATGCAGTGTTTCCTACAATAATAAAAATATCTACACTTGATACTTCAATGAAGAGAGAGACTAAGTGTGTGTAGGTATTGTTGTTGTTGCTAGGTGCTGTTGAGTTAAGCATGACTTAAATAGATCCTGTGACTAACAGATCTGAACCCTGTTCTATCCTGGCCATTCTCATCATCTCTGACATACTTGAGTCCATTGGTGCAGTCACTGTATCAGCTTGGCTCATCAGGAGTCTTCCTCTCTTTCTGACCCTCCACTTTTCCAAACATGATGTCCCTTTTCAAGGAATAGCCTTTCTTAGCAACACTTCCAAAGTACATGAGACAAAGTTTCACCATTCTTGACTCTAAAAAGCACTCTGGCTGCATTTTTCCCAAGACATGCCTGTTTGTTCTTTTGGCAGTCCATGGGACACTCAGCCCTCTTCTCTAACACCACCACTGAAAGGCATCACATTAAACCACTGCATTGTTTGGTAGTAATTGTAACTTTCCTGGGGCAGAGCCTTATCCTTCAGAACTGACTAACTGTAGCTTTATGTTTTTCTAATGGTTGATTGCTTTATTATTTTCATTCACAATAATATTCCTTTTCTTTCCACTTCCGTCACGAGGTTTAGGGAATTCTGGCGGTGTAGTTCATAGCACGTTGTGCTACTAGCCCACAAGTTATGTATCTCCAACAATTTTCCCACCAGGAGACAAGCTGGGCAGTGTTCTTGATGGCAAAGAACACTTTTTAAAAAAAATTTATTTTATTTTTTATTATGTTTTGTGCGTACCATCAAATCTGATCTTACTTGTACTGGAGGAGCACCTGGTGGATTTGAATTGCTTGCTTCCAGGATTGCAGTGCAGCTTTTTGCTATTTGGCCACCAGAGATCCCTCAGTGTACACTTTTGAAGTACAGTCACCAGGGTAAATAAGAAGAAAATTCAAGTCAAACATAAAATCACACACTCCATAGAGTGTCAATGGCAATGTGATCCAACTTAAAAAACTCAGACGCTATCCTTCCTGAATCTAAGGAAGCCAGACAATGTGGGCATGAGTGTTTATTATTATAACTACAATATTTAACTCAAATGTTCGAGACAGTAGTCTTTATGGCAGTTTTCTCATTCTTAAGTATGAGTGGTCTGTAAATTGGATATTTTTAACCTGAAGACTAATCATACATGATGAATATTTATAGGAAAACTCAGGAACAAGTAACCACACCTTAACAATCTTTTCTTTTCAAGAAACAAACAAACAACTTTTCTTTCCCATGGATATGCATGCTCATGAGTAAGATTACATATGCAGGCGTAGAATGAGAAGTACTTTTTCTACTCTTTAAAAGAGATATATGACTAGGTATTTCTGTCATCGCAGGAGTCTAGAGTGAGGGCTACATGGTGGAGGGGACCTGGGGGAGGGTTTGTAAAACAATGAAAGAATCTTTTCTTTTACTTTTCCATAATTTTTTACTCATGTACTTATAACTTGTTAGTCAAATTTGTGTCTTCTAGGTTGCAACACCCCCATGATACATCTTGAAGGATATGAACATGTACGGCCAAGCACAATCAATAAGAGTGCATCTAAATTCCAAAATCAATCTCCATAATAGTCTATGTGTTTCCTACTGCCAAAGGGGCCCTTTAGAGTAGTGAGAGAAGACATTCACCCTGAAACCCACAGCATCCCTTTTCAGCAGGAAGTAGCTAAGAGAATACGCCATCCCCTTTTCCTTATGACTCAGGGTGAAGTCTCTCCCAGGGAGGAGTGATAGGGAATGGCAAAGGACACACTGACAAAGGAGATTAATCAGAACTGACTTTGACAAGCACTATGGCAATTGGGCAATTAAAACAGACATTGGGATGGTGGGGAAGAAGAACAAACTGGGGAGGAGGGTGGAGAGAATGGTGCGGCAATGAAGGAGTGAAAGCCCAGAATCCCTGTGAATGTTCATTGAAACTAATAAAATTTAATAATAATTAAAAAAAAGAAGTACTTTTTCTATCATTAAAAAAATTTTTGTCCCTGAGGGGAGATTGAGAAATACTGTATTGAAACAGATGAGGCAGAGAACTGTTTAAAATAGATATATGATTAGGTATTATTGTCATGACAGGAGTCCAGAATGAAGGCTGCATAGTGGAGTGGACTTGGGGGGATGGATTGTATAAAAATGAAAGGATTTTTCTTTTGCTTTTCAAAGAGAAGAGTGAATTGGAGGGAAGAGGTGGGCAAGGAGAAAAATGCAACAATGAATGAATGGAAATCCAAAGTCTCTGTAAACTTTCATTAAAATTAATAAAAAAAATTTGTCGCTAGGAGTTGAATAATTTTTAGCAATTTCAATGGTGTTCAGAAATATGCATATAGGGGGAGCTCTGGTGGCCTAGTGGCAAGGAGCTGCAACTACAATCCCAGAGGCGCACCGTTCGAATCCACCAGATGCTCTGCCGGGGAAGGAGGGGCAATCTCCTCCTGTACCAGTCAGATCTGATTTGACGGTACACACACACAAAATAATAAAATTAAAAAAAAATATATAAAAAAAAAGAAATATGCATATAGACTCTAAAATAATTCTCTCACCAGAATCATGTGCTCTCTCTCTGCTCAGGTAAGCAATTTCCTCCAGGGAGACCTGACAGATGAGCTCCTGTCCCTTGAGTTCAACTAGTTGAAAGAAAATCCCCAAATAGGAGTAATATGATATGCATAGAAGAAGCAGAAATAACAAATTTAAAAAGAGGAGCTGCCTTAAAGAGTCCATCATAATACATCCTACATGTGGGCTTCACTTCACAGTTTATAACACACCATCATGTTTATTATCTCATTTGACCTTTATATCCGTCCTGAGAAATGGGTAGAAACTGTCTTATTATCAACTTCTCACCCTTTTTCAAGATATAGAAGGATAAGTGGAGGTTTACATGAGCTATAACCATCTCCCAAACCTTTAGGGTGGTTGTTATGTATCATCATAAAAAGAGAAAGAGCTGTGTGGGGATAGCCATATCTGACCTGTACCAACATCACAAAGGGGAAGTGTCCTTGTCAACAGTATCAGTAACACAAAATCAATTTCCACTATGCCCGATATGTTCTCCAGGGTCCTATGCCTCTTCTCATCTCAGCACCAATCTTACTGCTTTTCTGGGTCCAAAACCTGATGTGATAACTCACAGATCACACAACCATATTGAGGAAGTCAAAGGCTTATAATCCAGGTTAATAACAGAATACAATCAATACAGCTCCTGAAATGTGCAGAGTCACCTCAGTCTTGAGCATCGTGGCTTTTTGGCCTGTGTTCCCAAATTCTCAGTTCTACCAATATTAGCTCTTCCCTCACTCAAAGTCTCATCTCATGTCAGCTGGTTTTGCTGGCTGTCATAGTTGTAGCTGGAACAGGAAGGGCATACTACATTCTC
Source organism: Elephantulus edwardii (assembly GCF_000299155.1). Classification (NCBI taxonomy): domain Eukaryota; kingdom Metazoa; phylum Chordata; class Mammalia; order Macroscelidea; family Macroscelididae; genus Elephantulus; species Elephantulus edwardii. The sequence continues at coordinate 16,460,410 of NW_006399786.1, read as the reverse complement.
TTCCTTTCTCTTCAATGGCACCAGAAGACCTGTCGCTGCAGCTAGAGCTGTTCAATTTATTGGCAATACTAGTCAATCACCTTGTGGGTTATTGAGACTGGCCAATCCCCTTGTTGAATAGTAGGTAGTATATATACATAGCAAAGATCAAATAATAGCTAGGTAAGTCATATCTCAGTCACAAAAGGACAAATACTGCATAGTGCCACTGTTGTAGAGCGGGACTGACATCAGGATTGGGGTAAGATTGAAAAAGATTGCATAAAATATGTATTGAAACAGATGAGGGAGAAAACTGTTTAAAAACGATATATGATTGGTTATTATGGTCATGACAAGAGACCAGAACGAAGGCTGTATAGTGGAGTGCACTCGCTGATCGGGGTGGGGGAGCGGGGATTGTATACCAATGAAAGAATTTTTCTTTTACATTTCAAAGAGAAGAACGAACTGGGGGGAGGGCTGGGCAGGGAGAGAAATGCAACGATGAATGAATGGAAATCTAAAGTCTCTGTAAACATTCATTAAAATAAAATAAATCTTAAGATAAGGAACTCTAGAAAGCTTTTTTTAAAATTAATTAATTAATTTATTTTTAATTTGGTGTACTGTTGAATTAGAAAGCTGTTTTAAGGGGGGAAGGAAGGAAGGAAGGAAGAAAAGAAAGGAAGAAAGAGAAACTCTATAATTGTCAAGTCAGAACAAATTCATGCCTGACCCTCCAGTGCGTTTTCAGAGGCAGTAAGTTGCACAGCAGGAGATCACCCGTCAATAATATGAAAATATATAAATTACATAGTGAAAATTTTCATAGGGAGAAAAGTGAATGGGGAAAACGTCATGTCAAATCATCATTTTGCTCAAAGTCTTCTCAAATCTCTCTCACTTGAGGGGGAAAACCCTCTAAATTGAGTCAATCATACCCTTACTTCTCTATCTGAATTTCCTATCCTTCTTCCCTATAAAAAAAATAGATTCAGTAATAAAAGTTGCTATTGGTACATAAAATAATTTGGATGACATTCAAGAGAATTATACTGAATAAAAGAAAAAAGCCAATCTCCAAAAAAATGTTGCGTAGTCTGATTCCATATCCATTTGTTTATGAAATACTATTTTAGACAAGAATTCTTGATTATCTGAGGTAAGGTATGACATGAGAGAATGGGATAAGAAGGAGGCAGGAATAGTTTTAAAAAGGCAACAAATGGATCCTGTATGGTTGGAACAGTTCAATAAACTGTTCAATCTGTAATGGTGAATTAATCAACTTGCTTAGGTGATATAATTTTAGAGATATAAATATACATACATGAGTACAAATTAAGGGTTATGATGGAGAATTTCACTAAGGTGTCTAGATCATATCAATACCTTGGTTGTGATAATATACCATAATTTTTCAAATGCTACCTACCATTACGGGAAACTAGGTAAATGGTATGGATCTCTATGTACACCTTTTTCAATTCTTTTTTTTAATAATTACACTCTTTTTAAAAAATTTTTATTTTTATTTTATTGTTTTTTGTGCATGTACCATCAAATCAGATCTGACTGGTACAGGAGGAGATTGTCCCTCCTTCTCCAGTAGAGCATCTGGAGGATTCAAACCACACACCTCTGGGATTGCAGTGTAGCTTCTTGCCACTAGGCCACCAGAGCTCCCTTCAATTCTTTTTTTTTAACTTTGAAAAAAAATTTCATTATTTTTTTTTGTGCATATACCGTCAAATCATATCTGACTGGTACAGGAGGAGATTGTCCCTCCTTTTCCAACAAAGCATCTGGTGGATTCGAACCACTTACCACTGGAATTGCACTGCAGCTTCTTGCCACTAGGCCACCACAGTGATGACAAGATTACAACCCTAATTTAACCCGAGCTATTTTCATTATGATATAGTTTCCTGAGGCAAGTGCTTTGGAGTGGGGTGTGTGTGTGTGTATCATGGAGTCAATCTGACTCTACCCTGACCCTGGAAGACAGGGTAGACCTACCACATTGAGTTTCCTAGGTTATAATCTTTATAGGAGCAGATTTTTAGGTCTTTTCTTCCATAGAGCTATTGATTTGGATTAACATGCCAACTTTTTTGGCTAGCAGCTCAGTCACCTTACCACTGTATACCACCAGGGATTCTTTCGTTGGAGTTGAGAAAACTGCATTAGTCTTAGCTGTACACCAACTTGCTACTTGACCTTGAGCAGCCTGTTTCTTCACCTATAAAACAAAAGGGACGACTCAAAATTCCCTTTGTAAAGTTACGTTTAAATTTATCTGAGCCTAGAGAAAGACGTTTTTCTAGCCAGGAGTAATGGAATGCTTCAGAGACTGAACAAATCTTGGTGGCTCCCTTCCTTTGGAGCTTTCCCAGGAGACGAGGTATATCATGGGATTCATCGTTCATATTATCCTGCCCCAGAAGGTAATGATCAAAACATATGCCATCAACCAAAGAGTATGTAGGCCAACACTGTAATTACATTTACATATTTATGGTGGGTAGGATCTGTCAACATTGGACAAGAGAGGTAACATTTAATCAAACAGGTTGACCTGTGCAGATGATCCATGTTATGCATTTAAGCAAAAATTTTAAGTGAAGGCAATTCAAATAGTCATAAGGAAAGGAAAAATTAGCTAAGGTTAAAGACAGAGAAAAACAGATATTGGAAATAGAGTCAAATAAGGGAAAATATTGAAGAACAGAGAAATTACTATTCCCAAGACAATACCAGGCTGTGTTACTAGACCCTAAGAGTGCACGCTAGTGAATTCAAGAGTGCCAAAAGTGCTCCTTAGAGGGAAGAATAGTGAGACTTCGTCTCACATACTTGAGCATGTTGCTAGGAAAGAATATTCCTTAGAAAGAGGAAAGGTGGAGAGGGTCAGTGAAAGAGAGGAAGACCCTCAATGAGGTAGATTGACATAGTGACTCCATGGGCTCCAGTGTGTCAGAGATGATCAGGATGGCATAAAATAGGACAGGGTTTATATCCATTTTTTATAGGGTCACTCTGAATCATGCTCAGCTTAACAGAACCTAACAACAACGACTTGTGAGTAAAGAGTTACATTGCCAACTTAAAGGCAGATGGTTTGAATCCACCGGCTGCTCCACGGGGTGGGGGTTGGGGAGATGTGCAATCTTCTTCCATGTGGTTTACAGTCTCTGAAAACTCCCTAGAGGTTCAGTTATGAATTTATTCTCAAGGTGGAATGTTACTCAAGGTCAAGATCCCCACTCAATACCAGATTCCATTTGCCTGGTCCTAACAGCATATACTGGTGTATAAGAAGCAGATGCAAAGTGGGGAGTGGCTAAGTCTGACTTCTATCCACTTCATAAAGGAGAAATGTCCCCATCAATAATATCCACATTACTAAACAAATAGCTACATGGTCAGACCCCACATGCTCCTGCACCTATTTCTACCAATCATTGGGTCCAATGTTTGTTGCAACTTCATTAATAAATTTTACTCACCATTGTGGGGTTTATAAGGGAAATATGTTGAAGAGGGAGGGAGGCAAAGAATAGTATACAATGCAAGTCCAAATTTCATTCAGCAGGCCCCAGCTGTATTAATAAGATACAATTCCTCAATTAGTGAAAGTCCAGGTTCAGTTCAGCTTCACAAATGCACCTCTTGTTTCCTCAATAATCCAACACACTTTTTCTCAGAGCAGTTACAAGTCAGCTTTTCCTTCAATTATGTAGCAAGGAAAACCTTTAACTATGGCTCCATCTCCAAGGTTTCTCTGGATACACAGTCTCTTCACTGTCTGCCATCATCTCTTCACTCTCTCTCTCCACCATCTCTTATGGTGTGGAAATCACGCACTTGTATTGGTTCCACAGCTGTTGATGATTTGCAAGACCATATGTCTTCAGTTAACTGTAGACCATGCCTCCAACAGAGGCTAATTACAATGGATGTTGTTGTAGTTGTTGAGCTGTCGAGTTGAACACAACTCATAGCAACCCTGTGAACAAAAGGCCCGAAGCCTTTATATAACTATTGACATTTATCACATTTCATAGAGTTTCCAGAGGCATGTTGTTTAGGAAGTGGATTGCACGCCTGCTTCCAAAAGCCAATTTCAAGTTTTATGACACCACACAATTGCTGAGTTAAGGTCTGAAGCGAATTATATCTTTGGAAAGGAAATATGGAAGTTATTGTTATTTGCTGCTCTGTTGCTCCAATTCAAGGTGTGTGACCTCAGGCACAGAAGAGAATGTTGCTTGGTCCTGAGCCATCTCCATGATTGTTGGTTTGCTAATCCACTTTTGAGCCATGGTGTATTTTGAGTGCCAGCTAATACTGTATCAGTCAACATTCTGCTTTAATCCATAGAGTTTTCACTGACTAATGCCCTGGTGTGTCCACTTGCCATACAGAGGTAACTTGTGGTTGCTGTGAAGCTGAACACAGTGACACTGATGTGGCAAATGCGTTAATGGTTACCCATGGAAGACGGTGTTTGGTGGAGCTCCCCTATTAAAACAAGCTTGGAAGCAGGAGTGGCATCCACTTCTGTAATAGCTTGCCTCCAGAAACCCTATGAATTTGGAGAAAGGATGAAAGTCACACAAGTGTTGAGGACTTTCATTCATAGGGTCACTATTGAGTCACCTACAACTTGATGGCACTTAACAACAACAACAACCACCTAGCCTTCCAGTCTGTCTTAATCAGGAAGCTCTGCTGAAAGTTACCATTAGAGACCCTGTTAGCATTCAAAATTCTGGTGGCATAGCTTCTAGCATCATAGCAACACTGAAGCCACCACCATACAATATATCAACAGATAGATGGTGAATGGAAGGGGTAGCTCCAGGTAGCATGGAAAGTTGAAGAGGCATTTTCATGGAGAAAGGATAGAACAAATATTTTCTATGCCCTTACTATGTGCCAGGGAGCTCTGGTCTCCTAGTCCATAGGAGTTACATTGTTAACCTAAGGGCTGCAAGGCTCTGGTAGTTCAAATCTAATAGCCATTTTTGTAAGAGATATTCCATCTCCTCCCACTGCAATTTACAGCCTCAGAAACTCAACAAAGGGCAACTATAAGTCGGAACCAGATGGACTTCGGTGAATTAGCATGTACCAGGCACTTTTGTGAGTATTATTTCCCATTAAATCTTCACAGCAATTCTACAGCTTAACTAATAGTGTTTATAGGTGAAGAAACTAAGGCTTAGTGAGATTTGGTCATAAAGTAGGTCTGTGGGTAGAGCAAGCATTGAGGTTGTTAGTTGCTAAGTGGATTCCAAGAAACAACAATGCTCTATGTGCGGAGGCCAACAGTTCCAAAAGAGTTTCAAAGCAGGGACCTTTCAGAAGCACATCAGCAAGCCTGTCCCTGAAGCACCTCTGGGTGGTGTTGAACCCATCATGTTGTTGTTGTTGTTGTGTAACATTGATTTGCTTGTGACTCATAGCTATCCTATGTACAAGAGTTCTAAACTCTGCTCTATCCTGTGCCAACCTCACTGTCTCTGACACACTTACTACCATTACCCCAATCACTGAATCGATCCATCTCATCAAGGGTCTTCGATATCCCTCTCCAAGGACTGATCCCTCCTTGCAACCTGCCCAAAATATGTCAGACAAAGCTTCAGAATCCATCATAGTGGAGATTTTAGTCCACTCTCTGCCTAGAGTTGGCATTAAAGTCACATTTGACAGTGTCCTTCCTAAACCTGAGCTCTTTCTGTGGTTCAGATTTTGAGTCAGACAATTTTGAATGTTAATCCGTCCTCAGTAACTGTGGGCAAGATACAAAACTTTCCAAAATACAATATAATTTCTTTAAATGTGGAAATTCATAACAACCAAGTTTGGGTGTAAATAATAAATATGTAAATAATAAAGATAAATGCTCAACACATTCCAAGTGATTAATAGTGGGCAGATTACACACTATATTAAAGTGAGACTAGTTAGCTTGGTGGCCTACTGGCAAGAAGCTGCACTGCAATTCTGAAAGTGCTTGCTTCGAATCCACCAGATGCTCCCTGGAGAAGGAGGGGCAATCTCTTTCTTTGCCAGCTGGATCCAAGTGTGGGGGGAAGCAATAAGAAATTTCATTTTTAAGGTGATACTAAGCAGTGGCTCTACATCTTACCTATACTTTGAAATCCTGGGGATTTTTTTTAAAAATATTGAGGTTAGGCTTCTGTCCAGAGACTTCTAAGTCTAGGTGAAGGTTTAAAAATTCCAGGTGACCATAAGTAGTTATATTATTTAGTAGACTTTTAGTATATGCTTCTCATTCACCTCAAAGTCTTATTGAAACTCAGTTCAATGGGCCGCGGTCCCCCACTTAGAAGGAAAGGAACTTTCACTTGCACTTCTGACAAATTCCCATGGCAATATAGATTTATTATTCAAGGGATCACATTTTGAGGACCAGCAGTTTAAAGCTAGCAGGGAGGGGATTGAAATATAAAAGGTTTTTATGGTAAGGAACTCTATTGCCAACCCAGAGGTATGCAGTTTGAATCCACCAGCTGCTCTGCTGGAGAAAGGTAGGCAATTCCCTATTGCCATGAGAGCTCATTCACTTGTTGTTGTTGTTATGTGCCGTCGAGTCGCCTGCGACTCATAGTGACCCTATGTACACCAGCCCTAAACTCCGCTCTGTCTTGTGCCAATCGCACTGTCTCTGTCACTCCCATCCCAATTATCCCAGTCACCGAATCAATCCACCTCATAGAGGGCCTTCCTCTCCTGCGCCGTCCCTCCACCCTCCCAAGCATGATGTCCCTCTCTAAGGACCGGTCTCTCCTCACAACATGTCCAAAGTATGTTAGATGGAGCCTCAGAATCCTTGCCTCCAAGGAGCCACCCGGTTTAACCCTTTCCAGGACAAATCTGTTTGTTTTCCTAGCAGTCCATGGTATTCTCAATACTCTTCTCCAGCACCACAGCTCAAAGGCATCAATTCTTCTATCCTCCTTGGTCATTGTCCAACTCTCTGATGCATAACAAGTGATTGCGAAGACCATGGCCTGTATCAGACTCACCTTAGTCTCCAGAGAGACACCATTGCTCTTCAGTACTTTGGAGAGGTCCCTAACAGCAGATTTTCCATGGCAATGCTCCTTTTAATTTCCTGGCTGCTGGTGCCAAGACTGTTGACTGTGGAGCCAATACGTAATGTAATTGTGTAGCCATAGCCTCTCAAAACCTGCTGCAAGGCCATTTGTGAGTTGGTTCTGACTCGACAGTACATAACAATTTTTTTTAATTGTGATTTGCAAATGCGCAACAATGAATAAAAAAATAAATACAATAAATTTTTATTTGAAAGTTTACAAAGCAAATTCATTTTTCATCCGTCCATTCACTTCTTCCCTGTAATTCTCATTTTCATGAAAAGGTTTTTCTTTTAAAAGCCCACTCGCAAGAATCATGGTTAGGTTTTGCAATATTCACAAATCACTTATTTTCAAGACCAAAATAGAATATAGTTTCTTTTCCATTCTTGGGTTTCTTTGTCACTTGTTGAATAGAATGAGAATGAATGGTTTCTATCGATACAGTAAGAGAGTTCTGGTTGCTATTAGTAAGAAGCTGTGTTGCCATCCCAAAAGCATGTGGTTTGAATCACCAGCTGCACCTCAAGCGAAGGATCGGCAATCTCCTCCTGTTTGATTTCCTGCCTCTGAAAACCCACTAGAAGGTCAGCTATGGGTGAGTTCTAACTCAACAGCACACAACAATATTGACAACAATGACTGTAAAAATGGACTCAAGTGTATTAGAAAACATTAGGAAGGACTAGGATGAGGATTCCGATTTCTTATTCAGAGTGTCATTATGAGTCATAGTCAACTTAATGGCACCACAAAGAGCAACAACAGCAATGGTCAGTGTTCAGAGAATTTAGAGATATGGATAAAGCATCTTAAAGTGCCTAGCATCTGACAAGTGACACAGAGTGGCCACCCAACAACTAATAGGTGGCAGACAGGCTATTTTTGTCTTAAATCCCAAAATATTTAGATATGTGTACGAGGAATCAGTCCTTGGAAAAGGCCATCATCCTTGGGAAGGTGGAGAGAAAGTGCAGGAGAGAAAGACGCTGAACGAGATGGATTGATACAGTCACTGGGGTAATGAGGCTGATTGTGCTGGAGTCAATGAGACTGGCTCAGAATAGGGCAGGCCTCAGAGCTGTTGTACAAAGCATTGCTATGAGCCGCTGGCAACTCGACAGCATATAACAACAACAACAATATAGATTGAGATGTTACATGAACTCATGAAGGCCTCATGAAAAATAGACAAAACCCACTTCTCTCTACTCAATTCTGACTCCTAGAAACCCTGTAGGGGTTATGTCTCATCTTTGAGAAGCATGTGTCTCATCTTACTCTTGTGGAGCAGCTCATGGGTTAGGATCATTGGTTTTTTAGTTAGCAGCTCAACCCTTAACCCATTACACCACTTCTTGAGGTTGTTGGGTGCCGGAAAGTTGACTACAACTCATACCAACGCTGTGAAGAAAGGAGGTGAGCCTTGCCCTATCCTGTGCCGTCTGTATCATCCCTGTTATATTAGGCTCATTGTTTCAGTCACTACTATAACACTTGGGCTCCTTAATAGAATGGCATAGTCCTTTCCAGCCTAGTCCTGACACTAAGACCCCTGCAAAGAAGGGTGTTGAGAAGAAGAAAAGCCGTCTGCCATCAACGAAGAGGTGACCAGAGAGCACATCATCAACCTTCACAAGTGTGTTCATGAAGTGGGATTTAAAAAGCATGCCCCTCAGGTACTCATGGAGATTTGCCAGAAAGGAGATGGAAACACCAGATGTTCGCATTGACACCAGGCTTAACAAAGTCAGCTGGGTCAAAGGAATAAGGGATATCCCATACCACATCCATGGATAGTTGTCTAGAAAATCTATTGATGATAAAGATTCCCCAAACAAGCTGTATACACTGGCTACCTATGTACCTGTTACAACTTTCAAAAACCTACAGACTGTCAATGTGGATGAAAACTAATAGCTGATTATCAAATGAAGTTACAAAACTGTAAAAAAATAGGATGGCATAGCACCTGTTCTGCATCATTCTCACAACTGCCAACCTGTTCAAGTCCATTGTTTGTGTTTATTGTACTAAGTCCTCTCCCTGAGGGAGATGATCCCTGGCTTCATCAGCCTCAACCCTGAGTATGCCTCCTGGTGATGGACCCAAAGCAGTTTGGACCACGTCCTAACATGATCTGTAAGATTTTTTTACAGACTAGTTTGCAGATCACTTGGCTTTTCTTCCCTATCTTAGTTCAAAAGTTTCTGCCGAAACCTGATGAGCATGGGTAACCCGGCTAGTATTTGAAATACTGATGGTATTGTTTCTAGCAACATATGAGTGCCACAGTACAACAAACTGACAGGTGGATGGTAGATAATACATTTAGAGTAACTAGTCCAATCAGGAAAAGGCATTTTCTTTCAAAGCTTTATAGACTATAAAAGTAGAAATCAGAAACAGAAAGAGAAAGGAAAAAAATACATGGGCCTGCATAATACCTTTGACTTTTTTGTCTAGTAGTGTGATAACAGAGAAGATGCAAGTGAAATGGCTTTAACAAGCAGAAATGTATTTTCTTCTACCATAGAAGCTAAAAGTTTACATTCAATGCGTTTTCTCCATTGATTTTAGAGGAAGTTCTTTGTTTCAGTATGTGTAGGTCTAGCACTCCTTGGAGGTCTCTGTGTCAAGGCCTTCTAAGAAACACCCCCGCACCATGTTGTTGTTGTTATGTGCTGTCAAGTCGCTTGTGACTCATAGCGACCCTATGTACAACAGCCCTAATCTCTGCTCCGTCCTGTGCCAATCTCATTGTCTCGGACACACTTATCCCGATTACCGCAGTCACCGAATCAATCCATCTCCTAGAAGGCCTTCCCCTCCTGTGCCTGCCCTCCACCCTCCCAAGCATGATGTCCCTCTCCAAGGACCAGTCTCTCCTTACAACACGACCAAAGTATGTCAGATGAAGCCTCAGAATCCTTGCCTCCAAGGAGCAGCCGGGTTTAACCCTCTCCAAGATGAATCTGTTTGTTTTCTTAGCAGTCTATGGTACCCTCAGCACTCTTCTCCAACACCAAAGCTCAAAAGCATCAATTCTCCTTCTATCCTCCCTAGTCATTGTCTAACTCTCTGGCGCATAACATGTGATTGCAAAGACCATGGCCTGTATCAGATGCACTTTAGTCTCCAGAGAGACACCGTTGCTCTTGAGTACTTTAGAGAGGTCCCTAACAGCCGACTTTCCCATCGCAATATGTCTTTTAATTTCCTGGCTGCTGGTGCCAAGACTGTTGACTGTGGAGCCAAGCAGACTAAAGCTGTGAACAATCTCAGTCTCTTCACCATCCATCCTGACACTGACAAATGGTCCAGTGATGAGAATCTTTGTCTTCTTGACATAGAGCCTTAATCCATATTGATGGCTGCAGCCCTTGACCCTCTGCAGCAAACATTTCAGGTCCTCCTCAGTTTCAGGAGGCAGGGTTGTGTCATCTGCATAACGCAGATTGTGATAGATCTTCCACCAATCCAGACTCCACACTTCTCCTCATAGAGCCCAGCCTCCCAGATAATCTCTTCTGCATACAAATTGAAAAGGTATGGAGATAGGACACATGCCTGGCGTACGCCCTTCCCAATTTTGAACCATGCAGTGTTTCCTTGCTCTGTTCTGCTCTGTTCCACCATAGGGATCTATAAATTCTACCAGTCCTTGGAGAAGGACATCATGTGTGGGGAAGGCTATCATGCTTGGAAAAGTGGAGGGACAACTCTGGAGAGGAAGACCCTGTATGAAATGGATTGACATGTAAAACTTCTACCTGGACCAGGAGACTGTTGTGCCAACAGAGCAGGGGAACATTGCATGGTTTGAAATTGAGAGGAAGCAGTAGGGTGGCCATGGAAGTTGGCATCTGCTGAGTGTGTAACAATTCACCTGCCAAATCAACTAGCCTTGAAAAACTTTCTGCTTCACGTAGGTCCTGGCTTTTACAGGTCTTACTATAGTTGCTGGACAAAAATCAGAGTACATGGCAGCATGGAAAGTGAAGTCCTCAACTATGAATGGAAAGGCTGGTGAGATGTTTGCTTGTTTTAATACTGCATTCCTCTTCAAGAGCAGGACAGATTGAGAGTTAGATCATGATTTAAACTACTTTATTAGCTCCTCAGAATTATGCATTTACAAAATTGTGGTACATTCACACAATGGAATACTATGCAACATACAGGAGCAATGATTTCGAAAATTACTACATAACTTGGGAGGGACTGGAAAACATTTTGTTGAGTGAACTACCTCAGCCCCATAAGGACAAGTACTGTATTGAGACCATTATTGTGAAAATAAAAAGTTAGCTAGCAAAATGTGTATGAGGATCCAAGGAGGGTGAGAATTAGCAGGGAGAAAATCATAGCCGCACAATTTGATAGATAGAGACATGATAGATAGATAGATGATTGATAGATGGGTAGGTAAAGAAAATGGGAAAGATCCCGCAGGAATCTGGAAAGACAGGGCAATGGTGGGCATAGTTCAATGATGACTAATTTTATAAAATATAATCAGAATCATTGTATGAAACACAATGTGAACGAAGGATAGGGTGTAGCACAATGTATATGACTTTGCAAGCAAATCAATATAAAATAAATTTTTTAAAAGAATTATTCAATTATGTGCCCCCAATACTAGGACAAGGAGCCATGGTGGTATAGAACATAGCATAAACGGCTTCTACTCAAAAGGCCAGCAGTTTGAAACCACCAGCTACTTGTAGGTAGAAAGATGTGCAGTCTCCTCTGATAAACATTTGCAGCCTTAGAAACCTGAGGGCGAGCTGCCATGAGTCAGAACTGAGGTCAGCAGCAGTGGGTTGGTTTGTTGTTGTTTTTAATACTAGTATAGACTAAGCACTAGTCCAAGACAGACTAGAAAGGTCTGGTGATCAACTGAAAATCAGCCAGTAGAAAATCCTGTGGGTCACAACAGTCTGATGCACAGAGAATCACGGTGACGCAGCACGACTGGGGGGTGTTCCATGTCATCCTGCATTGTGTCACTATGAGTCAGGGCCACTTGACAGCTGCTAACAACAACCACAACAATGTGAGAAACCATGGTTTCCTTGCAGGACAAATGTGAATCGTGGGTGGACCCTGGTTAGCCAACCAATAGCATGAAACTGCTAGAGCATACTCCTGAACATTCTCATAAATACTTTTGGGTTGTTTTTTAGTATACTTTCCCCTCTTTCTTGTGATTTGAGCAAAAGCTTACAAAGCACATTGTTGTTTTTTACAACTGTTCATACATAGTCTAGACATAAATGCAATATCACAATGTGACCACACTGTTCCTACTTCCTCTCTGAGCCTTTTTTCCATCAACCCTTCTATCGTACCCCTTCCTGATTTTTGCTTTGTGAGCTTTACCCCAGTGCACATGCTGCCCTTTTGAACTTTTCTTTTTTCCTTTGATCTGATGTAGTTGATTATTCTAAGGAGTGAATGCACAATAGCCCTGTCTGTAAGGTCAGTGGTTTGAAGCAACCAGAGGTTTCTCAGAACAAAGATCATCTTCTAAAAGTAAAAAATCAGTTATTGAAAACACTATGGAACCCAATTTTATTCTGACATATACAGAGTATCCAGGAGTCAAAGGCAACTTGACAGGAATTGGTTACTAGTTTTACATATAATTATTTGAAATGGTTTTCTTAAATTTTGCATTATGAGATCTTTTAAACATACTGAAACATGTAGAGTGATGTAATTTATATCAGTGTATACCTTTGTCATAGTATTTTGCAACCTCACCTGAGTTTTCAAATGGTGAGTATCATTGCCAGTCTTCTTAGGATCTCCTTGCTGAGGTAATAATGCGATTTATTTTTTCTGGCTTAAGTACAGTGGCTCTTTCCTCAGGTGCCATCTGTGGTTCCACCCTGGGCTAGGCCTACTTAGTCAGGACGGGGAGGGCTTGACTGTTTCTGGGGAATAAACCAGGGTTGCACCCACATGCAAAAACAGGATTAACTTGTAATGTTTTCCCCCTTCATGGCCACAATTCTTGTTAAGTTTTAAAAACCAAAACCACAATTGCTTCATAAAATAAAGAACATTGTAAAACATATCCCTGCCCCCATTTTTTTAAAAATGTAGTATCTGGGTAGGTTTTGTACAGATTTTGAAAGTTTGAAAAAAATTTTTAGTAAATATTTATTTTAAAATTAATTTTAATGAACGTTTACAGAGATTTTGGATTTCCATACATTCATTGTTGCATTTTTCTCCTTGCCCACCGCTCCCCCCAGTTCGTTCTTCTCTTTGAAAAGTAAAAGAAATATTATTTCATAGGTATAGAATCCGCCCGCCCCCCATCTCCCCACCCCTCCCCGAGTACATTCCACTATGCGACCTTCATTCTGGACTCTTGTCATAACCATAATTTTTTTTTATTTTGTGTGTGTGTACCGTCAAATCGGTTCTGACTGGTACAGGAGATCATCCCTCCTTCTCCAACAGAGCATCTGATGTAGTCGAACCATGCACCTCTGGGACTGCAGTTAAAAAAGATTTCTAGGGAGCACTGGTGGCCTAGTGGCAAGAAGCTGCACTGCAATCCCAGAAGTACGCAGTTCGAATCCACCAAATGCTCTGCTGGAGCAGGAGGGACAATCTCCTCCTGTACCAGTTAGATCTGATTCGATGGTACACACACACAGACACACACACACACACACACACACACACACACACACAGAGAATAAAAAAATAATAAAAAAATTTCCAAGACATCAATAAATCAAGACATATTTTCTAAAACACAAATAGCTTTGTTCATCTTATAAATTATACTTATTGTAAAATAATTAGAAATGTTTTAAATGAAAGAAAAGGTTTTACATCTCACGAGATAGACTTTTGTTTACATTCTGTCTTCTTTTTTTTTAATTTTTATTTTATATTGGTTTGCTTACAATCAGCCTTTTGTTTAAATACTTGATGTTGTTGTTGTTGTTAGGTGTCATTGAGTTTTCTATGACTCACAGCAACCCTGTGAACAATAGATCTGAACCTTGCTCTATCCTGCACTGTCCGGACACCCTCTGATACGGTCTAGCCCATTGCTGCAGTCACTTTGTCTATCCACCCTGTTGGGGATAATGAAGGATTGCACAGACACAATGCTATATGGCCTCCTATTTTTAATACTTAAAAAAGCTAGTATGTATAAATGAATGCATATAAAATAATTTTCTATATCACATGTCAAATTTAGATAGTTTCCAAATTTTATATTATAAAAATTATCTGAGCAGACAATTATATGTATGTGTGTGAGTGTATTATTTTACATTCATCTTTAAACATTTCTCTAATAGTAGAAATATCTAAAATGACTTCATTAAAGGGTGTTATTGTTGTGTATTGTCAAGTTGGAACCAGTGCACAGCTGACCCTCCAGTGGGTTTTCAGAGGCACTTAATCACACAGTAGGAGATTGCCCTGTCACAGAGAAAAAATTTGATATTTCCAGTAGCACTTGAAAATACTACCTTACACTCCAAAGTACATAAAATAGTGGCTTCTTTCTAGCATAATTTTTTTTCATAGTTCTTCCTCAGGTGTCTGACTCTTCATAATTTCTCTCTTTGGTGACCTTGAGTTTCGTATCCTTACACTATTTGATTCAATTGTAATTTTCCAGGTATTGGACATATTTTATAACCTTATAGTTAGAACATAATGTGTCATTAAAACTAAAAAAAAAAAAGAACATAATGTGTGTCATTTGAAAACTTGTTTGCATTTATTCCCCACCTCCACTGAGACTTGTAAATTTGTATTCTCAATATTTTTAACCAAGTAAAATTTTGGATTGGTTTATTAAATTACTATAATATCAAAACAACTCCTGAGAATATCAGAGAAACAGATACTTTCTTTTTAATTATCTTTTAAATAGAAATTTAAATCATGTTTTCTTTAACAAACATTTTTAACTACTAGAAGTATTTAAGAACAAAAATATTGGCTTCTGCTGTCTTTCCATCCCTCAGTCAGACAGGACCCAGAGACGCTTCTGGAAGAACCATAACGATGGCTGCCAATGGTGGTACTAGAAAAATTACATTTGTGAAACATCGTCTGACTATTGAATTCGAGAAGAAGTATGTAGCCACCTTGGGTGTGGAGGTCCATCCCCTCATGTTCCACACCAACAGAGGACCAATTAAATTTAATGTGTGGGATACAGCTGGCCAGGAAAAATTTGGGGGATTGAGAGATGGCTATTATATATCCAAGCCCAGCGCACTATTATAATGTTTGATGTAACAGTAAGAGTTACCTACAAGAACGGGCCTAACTGGCATAGGGATCTGGTTCATTTATGTAAAAATGTCCCCATTGTGTTGTGTGGCAACAAAGTGGACATTAAAGACAGGAAAGTTAAGGCAAAATCCATCATTTTCCACTGAAAGAAGAATCTTCAGTACTATGATATTTCTGCCAAAAGTAACTACAACTTTGGCTTGCTAGAAAACTAACTGGAGACCCTAGCTTGAAGTTTGTTGCTTGCCTCTTCTTGCCCCACCAGCGGTTGTCATGAACTCAGCGTTGGCAGCACAAGATGAGCATGATTTAGAGGTTGTGCAGACAACTGGTTTCCCAGACGAGGATGGTGATCTGTGAGAGAACGAAGCTGGAACGCAGAGTCAGAATTCTGTCTAGGGGTTGTGTTTGTTTTTGTTTGTTTGGTTTGTTGGGTTTTGTTTTGTTTTGTTTTTAATTATTTTGTGTGTGTGTACCATCAAATCAGATCTGACTGGTACAGGGGGAGATTGCCCCTCCTTCTCCAGCAGAGCATCTGGTGGATTTGAACCGCGTACCTCTGGGATTGCAATGAGAAGTCTAGTTTTTAGGCACCTGTCCTGTGATGTCAGTGGTGCCGCCTGTTTGCCACTTTGTCATCTAGCTAAGCAGGACATGTGCTAATCTTTGGGATGCTGAAGGAGAGATGAATGGGCTTCGGAGTGAGTGAGGCAATTAAAAAAAACCCCTTCTTTTTTTTTTATCTGCATATTTAGCTGTTTTGGAAGGCAGTTTCCTTCTCGAGTTTCAAATACAAGACTGCTACAGTCAAATCACAATATTCTGTGGTAACATATCTTTTGTTACTGTCGTTTCCATTTCTTTTTGTTTAGAACCAGAAAAAAGTTGTATTTCAAGTCTATTTTTTTAAAAAAAGACCAAAGAGATTGTCCTCTAAAAATTCATCTTAACGCATCTGGTATGTAACAGTATCTTAGACTTTTTCTTGTTAGAAACTGACAATATTGTGATCTGGATTTACTTTATAATCTTAGTTTTATTAAAAAGAACACACTCTCATAAAGGTATATATGCAATTGAATTTATTAAAAAGAGTTTCTATTTTTACAAAATTATTTGTAATTTGACTTTGTTATTGTCTTAGATCTTCCACCAATCCTGATGCCACACTTCTTCTCATAGAGCCCAGTCTCTCGGATAATCTGTCCTGCATACAGGGTGAAAAGGTATGGAGATAGGACACATCCCTGGCGTACACTTTTCCCAATTTTGAACCATGCAGTGTTTCCCTGCTCTGTTGTGATGACTGCTTCTTGGTCCAAGTATAGGTTATGAAGTAAAATAATGATGAATGATTTTATGTAAATTCAATATAATTAATGTGAAAACTCGAATAACAATAAAAAAAACCTATAGCCTTCTATATTAAGTACAACTCAATATAAAGAAAAACCTTCACAAGTGTATCAATAGACAACATCATGATAGATGGGGAAAAGACTAAAGTTGTCAAAGATTTCATTTCATTTGGATCCATAATAAATGATCAATGGGAGCCAGCAGTCAATAAATCAAGCAATTTATTGAATTAGGCAAATCTGCTGCAAAAAATAAAAGTGTAAAGCATAGATGTCATTTGAGATCTAAGTTGTGCCTGACCAAAGCCATGATATTTTCAATTCCCTCATAAGCTGGACATTGATCAAGAACAGCAGAAGAATTGATATTTTTGAAAGATATATTGATCAAGAATATTTGATGAAATCTCGTCTGCCAGAAGAACAAAGAAATCTGTCATGGAAGGATGACAGCCAAAACGTGTTTTGAGGGTAGTGAAATTTCACTTACTGTACTTTGTGGATTTGAAATAAGAAAAAAATCATTTAAAATGAGCCAGCTGGTCTTGGTCTATATGATCCAAATACGGTTGGCAACGTCCAAAGCTTCAAGCTAATTGAAGCTGTTGAACAGCAAGCTGCAGAGCAATTTATCTCAAGGCCACCAGAGCTCCCTTCAAAGCATCATAGTGAGGAGCTAGTCAAGCATATGCCTTCTTCTAGCCATCATGCCTGGTCAAGGTGTTGACCGTGGCCACACCAGTGTCATAGAACTTCTCCATAGCTTGTTTGATCTGGTGTTTGACATCCACAATGAACACAAGTGTGTTATTTTCTGTCTTCTTCATGGCTGACTCCCTGATCTGGGGAAACTTGATAATGGCATAATTGTGTTGTTGTTAAGTGCCGTCGAGTCACAGGTGACTCATAGCGACCCTATGAAGGACAGTCCTCGATGCTTGGGTGCCTTTCTTCCTCTCTTCAGGTTCATAGGGTTTCCGGAGGTAAGCTCTTACGGAAGTGGATGCTGCTTCTCCTTCCAACCTTGTTTTCATCGGGGAGCTCCACCCCACTCTCTGTCCACATTGGGTAACCAGAATGGCATAATAGTCAAGCTTATTTCCTTATGTGTGCTTTTCCAAGATTATTAAGGCTGCTTTTGGAGACTCATTGACTTAGGCTGCAAGAACACGAGTGATCCCTTTTTTGATGGCTGTAGATGCCTGCATTTATAACCTTTTCTGCTAAGATTAGTAGCAGACTAATTACTAAAAGGCAATCATGTCCCAAATATTTGATCCGCGTGTACCAGTACATGATTTCTAGCATCAACTGTTCTCCCATCCTTCAGTTCCCCTACTTATGCTCTTTCTTCTCTGTATCTCTTGGGTTCTGTGATTTGCTGGAAGGTTTCACAGAAACTCAAATCCATTAGGCAAATGACTCACACCACTGGGAGTTATGCAGGCCTGTGCTTCCAAGACTGGTGAGCAACGGGCCAGGTGAGTGAGCATACCAGAAGAAAGCCAGCATTGAACTTCTATGAGCTATGATACAGGCCTCTAGTAGAGCAGGGTTTATATCTCACCCTAATTCTATCTCTTTTTTTTTTAAATTTTATACTTTTGTGTGTGTGTGTACCGTCAGATCAGATCTGACTGGTACAGGAGGAGATTGCCCCTCCTTCTCTGGCAGAGCATCTGGTGGATTTGAACAGTAATTCTCTCTCTTTACTATAAAAAAAATACTTCATCAAGGGAGCTCTGGTGGCCTAGTGGCAAGAAGCTGCAGCACACAGTTCGAACCCACCAGATGTTTCACTGGAGGAGGGACAATCTCCTCATGTGCCAGTTGGATCTCCGATTTGATGGAACACAACAATTTTTTTAAAAAGCAGGGGGGAAAACTTCATCCCAAAATAAAACATTAACAATTGACTCTTGTTGTTGTGTGTCATCAGTTTGGAATTAACCCATAGCTGACCCCGCAGTGGGTTTTCAGAGGTAGTAAATCTCACAAGATTGCTCATCCTTCCTTAGAGTCGCTGGTGGAACTGAACCACTAGAAAGCCATTTTGAACAATAAACCCTTGACACCGCACACCACCTCCGGACTTTTCTAGCCGTTAACCTTTGTATTTGAAGAATTAACT
This sequence comes from Elephantulus edwardii, assembly GCF_000299155.1. Lineage (NCBI taxonomy): Eukaryota > Metazoa > Chordata > Mammalia > Macroscelidea > Macroscelididae > Elephantulus > Elephantulus edwardii. Next base: position 16,441,514 of record NW_006399786.1, on the reverse strand, counting down.
TTCCTCTGACACACCAGGAACTCTGGTGGCCTAGTGGTAAGATGCTGAACTGCATTCCCAAAGGCACCAGGGAGAAGGATGGACAATTTCCTCCTCTGTGATTTACCAGCTCTGAAAACCTGCTGGAGGGTCAGCTACAGTTCAACAACATACAACAACAACAACACTAGCCTGTATGTTATCACGCAGGGAGTGCCCTAATTTGCCTTTCTCACACAGGCAAAAGAATTGTACCTGATGGAAGAGAGAGGAGAGAACGATATTCAAGTATCAAGGCAGCACAGAGTACAGCAATTTTAGTGTTTCTTAGGAGAGTAGATTTCAGTGTTTGGAGCATTAAAGTATCAGTGGACATCTTTTATTAGAGTACAGGGATGAGCAGAAAGAGAGGAGACAGAAATGAGGGTAAATAGTAATGAAATGCACTTGCTGCGAAGGGTCAAGGACTGCAGCCTTCAGTATGGACTGAGGCTCAATGTCAAGAAGACAAAGATTCTTGCCACTGGACCAATTGGCAGCGTCAGGATGGATGA
>NW_006399786.1:16431960-16435601 GCF_000299155.1 Elephantulus edwardii | reverse complement strand
TGTGATTAGCTATTGTGAAAGGTATTGTTTCTCTTAGTTCTGGCTCTGTATTCTTTTTGTCACGGTAGAGAAAGCCAACTGATTTTTGTATGTTGATCTACAATTTTTGTTGTGTGCCATCAAATCACCTGCCACTCATAGTGACCCTGTCCCCGATCCTGAGCCAATTGAACTATCTCCAACAAACCTACCCCTATCACCTCAGTTATTATGTCAACCCATCTCATACAGGGTCTTTCTCTTCTGCACTGTCCCTCTACCCTTCCAAGCAGGATGTCCTTCTCCAAGGACTGGTCCCTCCTGGCAACATGCGCAAAGTATGTGAGATGGAGCTTCAAAATCCTTGCCTCCAAGGAGCAGGTTGGTTCAGGCTCTCCAGGACAGACTTGTTTGTTCTCCTAGAAGTCCATGGTGTGTTCAGTACTCTTCTCCAGCACCAAAACCCAAAGATATCAATTCTTCTTCTATCATCCTTAGTTATTGTCCAGACATGTCTGGGACTGTGGACAGGTGGCACTACTTTATTTAGGTCCTCTGTAGTCTACACTTCCCCTCCATGAGCCATCTACCTTTTCTACAGACCATATAGGGCTGTTATACTGAGAATTTGCCAGCACCAATATTCCAGCCTTTGTTGTTGTTGTTATGTGCCATCAAGTTGCCTGTAACCCACAGTGACTCTATGTACAGCAGCTCTGAACCCTGCCCTGACCTGAGCCAGTCTCACTAATTTCAAAACACCAATCCCCCTTGCCCCAGTCACCATATCAATCCATCTCATCCACGGTCTTCCTCTCCTGTACTGTTCTTCCACCCTTCCAAACATGATGTCCTTCTCCAGGGACCAGTCATGTGCCCAAAGTATGGGAGAAATAGCTTCAAAATCCTAGCCTCCAAGGAGAAACTTGGTTTCACCCTCCCCCAGACAAACCTGTTTATTTTCTTGGCAGCTCATGGTATGTTCAAGACTCTTCTCCAGCACCACAATTTGAAGGCATCAATTTTTCTTCTGCCACCGTTAGTCATTGTCCAACTCTCTGAAGCCTAACAAGTAATTGTGAAGACCACGGCCTAGACCATGGCCTGGATTCCAGCCTTTAGCATGTCTTTATTTCTTTTTGTCCACCAGGTATCCTATATGACTTCAAATTAGCAACCTGTGTGGGCTCAAGCAAATCTAATGGTTCTCATTTAGTATGAGAAAAATCAACACTGGCCTCAGGGCAGACTTACACTCAGTTTTATAATATCTGGTAGAGGGAGCATTTCCCACTTAGACATAATATCTCACCAATAAAACTTTCAGATTAAAAGAGCTGGAACTCCTTTATAGACATCTTCTTATATTTTCCAATTAGCATTTAGACTTTCTCTTTAGTACCATCAATTGCTACATTTTCTTATCCTCCTGATACAACTTTAGGCTCCTTCACAATTTTAACAGCAAGTTTGAGGATGATAGTACATTGGACTCCTGTATCCAGAAGCCCCAAGGTTTCTTCTCCACTTCCACTTCCAGGCTATTTTATCTACACATCAACATAGGGCCTCAGGTTCCCTGCTGGGGGTTGGACCAGAAGAACATGGCCATCTAGTTATTCCATATCTTGATCACATAGCTGAGCTTCTGCTTCAAGTGAGTCTGAGTGCCCCCCACTCCAACACTAATCACCTCATGATTGGGATAAATAGAATGGACTTGTTTAGGCCTTCATGACACTGCCATAGAAATTTTGTCTCAACTTCATTGATGTCTGCTATATTCATCCCATATCTGAGTAAACATCTAAAAATCTCCAGCCTGCTAGGATAAATCTTTTCCCCATAGTTTCCTCCCATTTGTCTACCTTAGTTCCTTGTATCCCTAAAACCCATGAGAGGTTTTCCCTGAGGCTCCGTCTAACATACTTTGGACATGTTGTGAGAAGAGACTGGTCCTTGGAGAAGGACATCATGGTTGGGTGGGTGGAGGGGGAGCGCAGGAGGGGAAGGCCCTCTATGAGACGGATTGATTCAGTGACTGGGACAATCGGGATGGGAGTGTCAGAGACAGTGCGATTGGCACAGGACAGAGCAGAGTTTAGAGTTGTTGTATAGGGTCGCTATGAGTCGCAGGAGACTCAACAGCACATAACAACAACAACAACAACAACATATCCCTAAAACACTGCATGGTCCCAAATCAGGAAAGGTGTACACCAGGGATGCATCCTATCTCCAAATCTTTTTAATCTATCTGCAGAATAGATCATCTGGAAGGCTGGGTGGGCTCTATGAGCAGGAATGTGGTATCAGGATTGGAGGAAAACTCATCAATTCATGCACAACTTTGATGACACAACTTTGCTTGCTGAAACTGAGGAGGACCGGAGACATTTGCTGCAGAAGGTCAAGGACTGCAGCCTTCAATATGGATTTTGTTTGTTTGGCTTTTTATTGTGATTTTAATGAAAGTTTGCAGAAAAGTTGGATTTTCACTTATTCATTATTGCAAAAAGTTCAATATAGATTGAAGTTGAACCTTAAGAAAACAAAGATTCTCACCACTGGATCAATTGGCAGCATCATGATAGCTTCGTCTGACATACTTTGGACATGTTGCCAGGAAAGACCAGTCCTTGGAGAGGGACTTCATGCTTGGATGGGTGGAGGGACAGTACAAGAGAGGAAGACCCTTGATGATATGGATGGACTCAGTGACTGGGGGGATGGGAGGTAGGTGTCTCAGACACAATGAAGTGGGTTCAAGATAGAGCAAGGTTCAGGGCTCTTGTACTTAGGGTCACTATGAGTTACAAGCGACTTGACAACACATTAACAACAACCTCCCTAAAACCCATAAGGGGAAGTAGTTTCAATTGAGCTGACACAGCTTCTTGAATTGTTGCCTTGTTCTCCAGTAGAAAAGCTATACGAGATGCCCATGTTTAAAGAGTTCCCATGATTACCACTCTGCCATGCCCTCTGTAAGGGACATACTCATTGGGTGAATGTCTTAAGCACCATAAAGTCATTCCTGTCCAGGTCATTCCCAAGAATTTTACTTACTTACATATGCAGAATATCAACTGCTTTCTCTGGAGTGTCCCATTTGTTATTTAGAAGGGGAAAGAGGGAGTTTCCCTTCAAAAGATAAACAAACCTAATCACAAATGTTATCCAATCTAACATGCCAGTCCCCTCTGGGTTAATATGTTGTGTAACTGAATCTTGCAATGTCATTTGTGACTATTGTATAAATAGTTGTGGGTCTTGCATCAACCCAAACATACTCTCCACTTTGCAGCATTCAAAACCAAAGATATTGATCTCTATAATCCATTTTAGTAAGGATTCCTCAAGAAGCTGCCAATAAGGACCTACAAACTGAGGAATTTCCTCTATGCTATAGTCTCTGGTTACAATAGCTTCTTTCTTTTTCTTTGTTAGGGTAAAATATTCAATATAGATTAGAAAGTTACATCCCCCGGGAGAAGATAACGTAGATGAATGGGATCTTCTAAGACTCAAATCCCTATGCACATCCAAAAACTTCTCCAACAGGGTAAAAAGGGAGGCCACTGACTGGGAAAAAGTATTCGGTAATAACATATCAGATAAGGGACTTATATCCAGAATTTATGAAATACTTGAGCACCACA
>NW_006399786.1:16429418-16431825 GCF_000299155.1 Elephantulus edwardii | reverse complement strand
GGTTGGCGCAGGATAGAGCAGGGTTTAGGGCTGTTGTGCATAGGGTCGCTATGAGTCGGAAACGACTCGACGGCACATAACAACAACAACAGTAATGATAAAGTTATTAGAAGGTTACATCCCCAAATGCATAAACCTTCCTCCTTGAAAGGAAATAAGGAGACAAGGCCCCTGGCTTGTGTGGTGAATCTATATTTATAGTTTATTCTCTGGACTGACCTTGGGCTTGAGCCTGAGCCAATGAGAGGATATCACAGAGAGTTCAAAGATCAGTAGGCAGGTCTCCTCTAGTCCCTGTTCTCTGATGTTATTCAGGCCCAAAGTATCCACTTCTTCTGACATCACTCAGGTGCCCAAAGCACTATTTCTATGTAGGTTAATATCTGCTTCCTGGCTTTGATGTAACGTTTGCCTGCCCCTATTTTTGGTTCTAATCCTAAAAGGTATTCTGAGTCAACAAGTATATTCCTTTCTCTGAAGAAGCTCCCGTTTCTGTTGGAACCTTGAACATCCGCATCTATAAACAAATCCCATCCAGAACAAGTTATCAGGTTGCAGCAGTCAACACTAGATCAGTGCATGAAACATCTCTTTAGCTGGTTAGGTTCTGGCCAATTCATCCCTAGCCATCAGTGGTTAGGTGGAAATAGACAGCTGCAAATTTAGAAGTCCACATTTTTCACTGTCTGATCCCTTCACTTCAGTCTGAGGCCCCACATGGTGCCAAGTCAACATGCTAGGGGTCCTTATGCCTCCCTGCTACTCAAACTGGCAACTCTGCTTAACTTGTGTATACCTCTGTGCATACCAGGTCAACAGTGTCAATAGAACAAGTCCAGATTCAGCCATCTAATCTCTTCATTGTTGGATGTCTCCTACTTTCACTCCTATGGATCCAAGTGGTCACCACATGCAAGCATATTCGCCAGCTCCTTTTAATTTCAAGTCCTGGAAAAAGGGGCTCTGGTGGGCACCAGTTTTTTCCTTGTCTCAGTGCATTGGAATCCAAAAGCCTTACTCCAGTTTTAAAAACTCAGTCTTCTTTTGTCCTGATTGTCTTTCTTTCAAATGTAAATTTCTTCAATGAAAAGTCCAAGGTGAAACTATAAATCTATTCAAATCCAAACATTTTCGTACTGGGTGGGGCTAAAAATGCCCACAGGCTAAGCCCCAGGCCCTCTGACAAATTCTTTTACTGCTTCCAACAACATTTTTTCAGGGCAAATCTTCCCTTTTTAGCACATTCAATCAAGTACTCTAAAAGTACAAAGACAGCTGTTGTTGTGAACCATCCAGTTGATCCATAGCTGACTCTCCAGTGGGTTTTCAGGGAAGGGATTGCCCATCCTTCTGCCTTGACAGAAAACCCCAAGATGGACATCAGAAGAGAGAATAATAGCACTGGAGCGTTGAGAAGCCAAAAGAAAGGAAAGAGATACTGAAGTAAAAGAAATGAATAGATTGGTTTCAAAGGCAGCTCAAGAAGACAAAGCAAAGTATTAAAATGAATGGAATGTGCAGAGAGTTGGATTGGAGAATAAAAAGTGAAGATCTCTCAGAATGAAAATCTGGTGAGAAAAAAAATTAAGCTTAGAAATGCAATATGGAGAAATGCTATAGGCAAAATCTTAAACAATCTAAGAAGCATCGAAAGAAGATGGCAGGAATACACAGAAGCACTGTACCAAAAAGAATTGCCCAACACTGAAATATTTCCGGAAGTACCATATGAACAAGAACCAGTGGTGATGGAGGAAGAAGTTCAAGCTGCACTAAAGGTATTACAAAAAAATGTCCCCAGGAATAGATGGAATACCAATTGACATGTTTCACTTAGGAGATACAGCCCAACTACAAGTATTTACCAGCTTATGGCTGGAAATGTCTTGGAGAAAGTGCGGCCAGAGTGCTCCTTGAAGACAGAGATGATAAAACTTCATCTCACGTACTTCAGGCATGCTGTTAGGAGAGGATATTATTTGGAGAGGGGCATCATGCTAGGAAAGGTAGAAGGTCAGCAAAAGAGAGGAAGATCCTCAGTCAAGTGGACATTGACAGGAGCAACGGGCTCAAGCATACAAAATGATAAAGATGGCCCAGGATCAGGCAGGGTTGTGATCTGTTGTTCATAGGATTGCTAGGAGTTGTACTCAACTCAAGGACACCTAACAACAACAATCCAGCACTATCTGAAGGTGCGTTTACATTCTTCCTCTATAATATATCATATCATTCTAACAATCATTTTAAAATATTTCTTACTATATCCAGTAACGTTAAATCAATTAAAATGTTTATAATTTTTACATCTTAACATTACAAGTCCTTCTATTAATTTGTACAATATATTACAGTAACATTCAGTGTGTTTTTACAATATAGTTTGACTTTCTTTTTTTTTTTTTTT
>NW_006399786.1:16395162-16422531 GCF_000299155.1 Elephantulus edwardii | reverse complement strand
GAAGTCTCTCTCAGGGAGGAGTGATAGGGAATGGCAAGGGACACACTGACAAAGGAGATTAATTAGAACTGGCTTTGACAAGTACTGTGGCAATTGGACAATTAAAACAGATATGGGGGGGGGAAAGAAGAACGAACTGGGGATGCGAGTGGAGAAAACAGTGCAACAATGAATGAATGAAAACCCAAAATCTCTGTAAATGTTCATTAAAACTAATAAAATTTAATAAAAAAAAAAGAAAGTTACATCCCCAAAGGGATGGACCTCCCTCCCTGAAAGGAAATAGGAGGGGAAGCCTACAGTAGTTTCTTGATCCTGCCCATCTGTTTCCTTGACTACTCTTTTGGTGACCCCAGGTTGGAGAGGAATTTCTGATTGTTCCAGCATGGGTTGGTTTGTTTGTTTGTTTCCTTTCTTTCCAAGTAGACCTCGAAGTTAAGGGATATAATTCTGTCCTGGTAGGACTTTGTTCAGTGCTGATATCAGCTACCTTAGTGCCTAAATTCTTTTCCTTTTCATTTGTTGCCACTACAGATAGTAGAAGCTGGACTCTATGAAGAAGAGTGTGGCATCAGGATTAGAAGAAGATTCAACAGTAATCTTCATTATGTGGATAACACAACCTTCCTTGCTGAAAATGAGGAGGGCTTGAAACATTTGCTGCAGAAGGTTCATTTCAATATGTATTGTCAAGAAAACAAAAAATCTTCACCCCTGGACCACTAGGCAATAAACATCATAATAGATGGAGAAAAGATTGAGACTGTCAATGACTTCATCTTATTTTGATCCACAATGAAAACACTTGGTGCTAACAGTCAGCTGATCAGGAGGTGTATTGCACTGTGAAAATCTATAGTCAGTGACCTGTCCAAATTATCAAGTAGTAATGGTGTCAGTTCGAGGACCAAGCTGTGTTTGAATCAGGACATAGTCTTTTCAGTCCCTTGCTATGCATCTGAAAACTGTACAGTGAACAAGGAATACAGAAGAAGAACTGATGCCTTTGAACTGTGGTGTTGGTGAAGGGTGCTGAATATCCCATGGACTGCCAAAAGAACAAACAGGTATGTTTGGAGAAGGTATGGCCAGAGTGCTTCTTTTTTTAAAATTTATTTATTTGTTTTTTTATTTCAGAGTGCTTCTTGGAGGCAAAGATGATGAAGCTTTGTCTCACGTGCTTTGGGCATATTGCTAGGAGAGGTTATTCCTTGGAGAGAGACATCATGCTTAGAATGCTGAAGGGACGACAAAAGAGAGGAAGGCCCTCAACCAGGTAGACTGACACAGTGACTATGGTGATAGGTTTGAGTGTATCAGAGACTATGAGAATGGCACATGATAAGACGGGGTTCAGATCTCTTGTTCAGAGGTGATATAATTGTACTCAACTCCATGGCACCAAAAAACAATAAGAACAACTGATAGCAGAAAATAAGGAATTTTAAGTTTTGCTCTTTCCTTATGACTCTGTATTTCTCTATGCATCCAAATCATCAGCTTCTCAGGAATTAGGTCCACTTACTTCATATTCCATGAGTACTCTGAGGAGAAATGTGGCATCAAGATTGGAGGAATACTCATCAATAATCTGTGTTATGCAGATGACACAATTCTGCTTGCTGAAACTGAAGAGGACCTGAAGAGCTTGCTGCAGAAGGTCAAGGACTGCAGCTTACAATATGGATTGAAGCTCAATATCAAGAAAACAAAGAATCTCACCAATCGGCAGCATCATGATGAATAATGAAGAGATTGAGATTGTTAACAGATTTAGTTTGCTTGGCTCCATAATCAACGCTCTTGGCACTAGCAGCCAGGAAATTAATAGATGTATTACATTGTGAAAGTCTGCTGTTAGAGACCTCTCCAAAGTAATGAAGAACAATGATGTCAGTCTGGAGACTAAGGTGCACCTGATCCAGGCCATGGTCTTTGCAATCACTTGCTATGCATCATAAAGTTGGATAATGACTAGGGATAATAGAAGGAAAATTGATGCCTTTGAGCTGTGGTGTTGGAGAAGAGTATTGAATATACCACGGACTGTTAAGAGAATGAACAGGTTCATCTTGGAGAGGGTTAAACCAGGCTGCTCCTTGGAGGCAAAGATTCTGAAGCTTTGTCTGGCATGCTTTGGACATGCTTCAAGGAGTGACCAGTCCTTGGAGAGGGACGTCATGCTTGGGAGGATGGACCGACAGCATAGGAGAGGAAGACCCTTGATGAGATGGATTGATTCAATGACTGGAGTAATGTGGGTAGGTATGTCAGAGAAAATAAGATTGGCACAGAATAGAGCAGGGTTTAGGGCTGTTGTACATAGGGTCGCTATGAGTTGCAGGAGGATTGATGCCACATAACAACAACTTTCGCCTTGGGTAATTGAATGCAATATAATAGCTGCATTAATCCATGGGTGTTTCTTATCCCACCCAGAGACCAAAGGTTTCTCATTCTCTTCTTTTTCTTTTTGCTATGAAGCCACGTTACAGAGAGTCTAGACCCTTGCAGCAAATCCCACCCCTCTGGCACCATTGTGTTTATAATTGGTTCTACTAAGATTAGTAACAGACTAGTTATTAAAAGGTAGAAGTCCACAATGTTCCAAATGTTTGATCTACTGAACCACTCACTCCCTGATTTCTGACATCAACTGTTCCTCCTGCATTGTATTGCCCTATTTCTTTATGACCCTTGGGTTTTGTGGTTCTCTGGAAGGTCTCATAGAAACTCAAATTCAACAGGCAAATGACTCACATGACTGTGGGTGATACATGTCAGTGTTGCAGAGACTGGTAAGTGATGGGCCAGAAATAACTGGATGCAGTGCCCCAGAAGTGCGCACAACCCAAATGAATAGTATTGAACTTCCACAAGCTTATACAGGCCTCCAGTGTGGTAGGACTTGTATCTCCCCTTAATCTCAGCTCCTTAAAACAAATGCTTCATCACAAAATAAGAAGTTAATAAATTGGTAGGAAAGCCATTTGAACAATAAACCCTTGACACCACATGCCCTTCTGGACTGCATTCTTAGTCTTTACTGCTCCCTTTTCCCCCACTGCAGATTTGAGAGGTGTAGGGACTTCCTTCTGTGCTTTCAGCACCATCTTCCTTAAAAAACAAACAAACAAAAAACCCCACCAAAAAAAAAATCTCGTATACTTTGTGCCATGATAAGGATGGTACAGGATAAGACCAGGTTCAGATTTATTGTTCATGGGATCACTGTGAGTTGTACTCAACTCAACAGCATATACTTTGAGCATGTGATCAAGAAGACTTATTCCCCGTAAAATGACATCATGTTTGGTGAAACAGAAGGTCAGTGATAGTGAAGATCCTCAGTGAGGTAGATTGACAGTGACTGTGACAATGAACTCAAATACGGTAATGATTGGAAGGATGGAGAAGGACCTAGCAGTGTTTCTTTCTGTTGTACATGTGGTAGCTATGAACCAGAGCCAATGCAAAGGCACCCAATAAATATAACAGCAACAACAACAGGTGATAGTAGAAAAAACAGCCTAATCAAAGCTGGGTTTCCAACAACGTTGTGCCACTTACCAGTTGCATGAATTTGAACAGATCATTTAACCTACCCAAATCTTGTGTGTCTCAGTGGTAAAATGAAGATAATTTTTCCCTCTTTGGGAAACAGATTTGAGTAGCAAATAGAATACCAAACTCGAAATGCTTAACTACTCGTTCATCTCACCCACTGCTGTTGAATCGATTCCAAATCATCGCAACCTTCCATTAGGTTCCAGAGGCTGAAAATCATAACAGGAAGAGACTGCCCATCTTTCTGCCCTGGAGCTGCTGCTGGATCAGAATCACTGTATTCCAGACATGTGGCCTTTACATTGGCTGCACAGCTCCTTACGGACTATGCCAACAGAGCTCCCTAGATACTTCACGTTGTTATTAGTTCCTGGAGATAAACCTGACTCATAGTGACCCCATTTAAACAAACAAACAGATCATTGCTAAAACAAAACAAAATAAACCCACACCAAAAAAACAAAACAAAACCAAAAAAATTCCTTCATTGCTATCAAGTTGGAACCAGCTCAGAGTAGACCTTCTACCAGGTTTCCAAGGCTGTAAATCACATGACAAGGGATTGCCCGTCTTACTCCTTTACAGAGTCTGATGGATTTGAATTTGTAGAAATCTCTGAATTAACATCACAACTCTCTACCATCTATGGTCCCAGAGCTCTGACCTGTAGCTACACCGCAGGTCAGAGCAGAACTGCCCTAAAGGGCCTCCAATGTTGTAAACCTTCTGGGAAGCGGACTGCCTCAGCTTTCTCCTGCAGGGTGGTGGATGGATTCCATCCTCTGACTTTTTAGGTAGCAGCTGATTTCTTAGCCTGTGTACCATCGGCTCCTCCACAATACTACCCAGCTCTAACCAGGTATTTTCACAAGCAGTTGACTAAAATGTGATTTCACAGCTCTTTCTAAAATATTAGTATTAATAACCTGTAGTTGTTACGTGTGGTCAAATTGTAACTGAGTGATAGCTCACCCTCCAAAGGGTTTCTGAAGCTGAAAATTGTGTAGTTACACAAGAGATTGCTCATCTTTCTCCTGCAAAGCAGCTGGCAGATTCAACCACCTGCCTTTATCCACTAGACCACCAAAGCTCCCTATTAACAGCTTCGTCCATAAAAATGCTTTAACTCAACATTGCCTAACACGAGATAAACTGGTAGCGCAGTTTCTTTTACTCTTTTCTGTGTCGAAGTGCTTGGCACGACACCTGGCAAGTGTGCGTGCCCAAAAGAAAACTGAAGCTGGAGCTGGATCAGCAACTGAATTCCAGTTTAGAGATAGACTGTTCACAGATGTGATCAGCCACCTCCGTAAAGCTGGAGGGATTGTTTTGTGTTGAATAAACCTGTAACCAGAAAAAAAAAGTGCCTGATAAATATTTGTTGAAGGACTAACTCAGGGTAGGTAGGTGAGAACAGCAGGTTGCTGGCTTTAAAAGTGTGTGAAGACAGGGCGGGGGAGTTGTGTGAACAAAGCAGCAAGGTCTCCAGCAGTTTTCAAAGCAGGATCTCCAGAGTGGGAGGTATAGGTGGGCAGAGCTGGCTGTGCCAGTCAGAGATGACAGTATCTGATTCCTCTGTTGTTCTACCTAGAGCAACATCACTTGTAGCTTTTGACCAAACTAAGGTAGGTGTTGGTTGTTAATCCAAGTAAAATGAAATGATTGGCAACTTCAAACTTTCCCCCCATCAATCATGATATTTCCTGTTGATCCAGTGATGAAGATTTTTGTTTTCTTGATGTTGAGATGTAATTCATATTGAAGATTGCAGAAAATCAAAGATTGCAGCCTTCAATATGGATTACATTGCAATATCGTCAAAAGTTGAGTTGAAATTAACAGAATAAATGTTTGTTAAAGACATCCACTTGTGATATCTCTCTTTTAGCAGCTTAGCTAACTAAGACAGCATCCAAACCAAATTAATTACAGATCACACTAGGAGATCAGGTGTCCTTTCAAATTAAAAGAGTCTTTAATTACTACCCTTGCTTTAGGTTTTCTTAATTACCGCCAGGACTTTTCTCTAATTGTACTTGATATGTCAGGCTAATGCCCTAGGCATTTGACTCAGAAATATAAAGGGCAGAGACCTATGGGCTACAATAGTCTTCAACTTGATCTGGTTCACTGAGGAGTACATGATTGAAAACTGTAACTGCCAGTCAACTTAATGGAAATGGCTGCTGATATAGCTACTACAGGGATATATATATATATATATATATATACACACACACACACATATCTCCCCATGCTATTTTTGCCTTGCTTAATCTTTCCTTGACTCAACACTTAGCATCCAGTAGCCTCATGTCTTATGAAATTATCATCCAAGCCACACCTAATATGAGATTACACTCCAGAGCTCACAAAAATCATCTGTCCTTCTTCCTGCCACAGATGAAAGAGATTCTCCTATGCACGACTGATTGTATTTAACTGAGTAACTTTTATTACCATAAAAGACTTAAACCCTTTTAACAAATCTCCATTTAATTCTATTTGTAGCTAAATGGTTTCTATCTAAAACGTTGCTCCTACAGCCACTATCAACTGTGTATGTCATCATTCCTCCTATTGAAGTCCTCAGAGTAAGACTCTCCCTGAAACCACATCGGCTCAAAAGTTCAATTAACTGCCTTTTAAAAATCCTTGCAATTAGCGTCAAGAAAGACTGTGAAGATGTATAGGAATTCAAGATGTTATTTTGACACATAATGGGAACAGAATTTTTAATACCTTCAGGGAATTCTATCAAAAATGGAGCCCTCACCACAAGATAAAGGTAAATAACCTCATTGAAAAATGGGCATAGGATATGAACAGATACTTCACCAAAGAAGACAAAAACGCACATGAAGAAATGTTCAAAATCCCTAGGTCTAAGAAAGATACAAATCAAAACAACTATGAGATATCATCTCACCCCAGTCAGAATAGCAAGCATTAAATGTTGGTGAGGTTATGGAGAAACTGAAACCCTTATTCACTGTTGGTGGGAGTGTAAAACGGTACAACCAATATGGAAGGCTGTATGGCGCTTTCTCAAAAACTTGTAAATAGAAATACTGTATGACCCAGCAATCCCACTACTGGAAATATATCCTAAAGAAACCATAACTGGCACCCAAGCAGTTATATGCACACCCATGTTTATTGCTGCTTTGTTCACAATGCCAAAGTGTTGGAAACAACCCAAATGCCCATCAACAAACGAATGGATTGAGAAGCTCTGGTTTATTCACACAATGGAATACTATGCTGCATTGAAAAACAAAGAACTCATGAAATATTATACAAAATGGGTAACCCTGGAGGATGTCATGCTGAGTGAAGTATCTCAGACACAAAAGGACAAATCTTGCATAGGGCCACTGTTGTAAAACAAGACTGACATTGGAGTTGAGGGAAGGCTGAGAAAGAGGGGATAAATGATGTATACTGCATTGAAACAGATGAGGGAGACAACTGTTTAAAAGGGATATATGATTAGGTATTATTGTCATGACAGGAATACAGACTGAAGGCTGCACAGTGAAGTGGACTTAGGGGGAGGGATTGTATAACAGTGAAAGAATATTTCTTTTACTTTTCAGAGAGATGAGCGATTACGGGGGTGGGGTATGGAAAGGTAGAAAAGTGCAACAATGAATGAATGGAAACCCTAAGTCTCTGTAAACGCTCATTACAATTAATAAAAAAAAAAGAAAAAATAATCATTACACACACACACACACACACACACACACACACACAGCCCTCATATAATTCCTATTAGATGTCTTACTGCACCTAGTCAAAATTACTGTAGTCTAAAACACAGATTTCTCAATAAAAAAATGAATTATTCAAACTGATAAGATCTGAGGTATGAAAGATTGAATTGTGTGCCTCCAGACATGTTGATAGGAGGTGCAAGTCCTTTGGAAAAAGACACCATGCTTGGGAAGTCAGAGGGTCAGTGAAAGAGAGGAAGATGCTCAACGAGATGGGCTGACATGGTGATAGTAACAATGAGCTCAATATATAATGAGAGTTGATGAAGATGGCATAGGATAGGACAGCGTTCAGATTCATTGTCCATATGGTTGCTATTAGTAGTAGTTGACTTGATGGCATCTAACAACAACAAAACTATAAGTCTACTTGGCTCGGGGATGATTCTCAGTGGACTGGCAGTTAGGTAATAATGTAATTACGTTGCATGATGTATGTTGATAAAATGAGCCGTTCAGTTGTAGTGGGATCAGCATTAGATGCACATCCTTCCTCTGATTGAATCTCTCATTTAATGTAAGGGGAATTTTCCTGAAGTGTGGTCTGTATTACTATTTGAGCACGAGATATGAAAGGAGAGAGAAGGAAACATAGAAGAATGGACCTATTTATGATGAGTAGTAAAGAAGAGCTGGAAGCAGAGCACATCCCAAAGAACTCAGAGCCTGTCATGTATTGAATTATATGTCAATATGTATAATACAAAATACTTGTATATAATGATATAATGTGGAAGTTATGTAATGTTGCCTCATGATGTGATAAACCAAATAATTGTAGGAGGATAGTTGTTAGGGGCCATCAGCTCTAGTAAGATTCATAGCGGACAAATGAACAATAGATCTGAACCCTGTCCTATCTTGTGCTATCCTCGTCATGTCTGACACACTTGGGTCAATGCTGCAGTCACTGTCTCATTGAGGATATTCCTCTCTTTAGCTGACCTAAAGACCTTTCCACCTTCCCAAGCATGATGCCCCTTTCTAAGGAATGGCCCCTTCTAAGGAAGATGCCCAAAGTGCATGAGGCAAAGCTTCACCATCCTTGCCTCTAAAGAGCATTCTGGTTGCACTTTTTCCAAGATATATCTCTTGTTCTTTTGACAGTGTGCGCTATTCATTACTGTTCCCCAACACCACAGCTCAAAAGCATCAATTTTTATCCTGTCATTATTATTCATTATCCAGGTCTCAGATGCATAGCAAGTGATTGAAAAGATCATGCCTTGAATCAGGGGCACCTTAGTCTTTAAACTGACCTCAGTGCTCTTTCGCATTTTGGAGACATCCGTATAAGCAGACTTTCACAGTGCAATACATCCTTTGATTTCTTTACTGCTGATACCAAGGGTGTTGATTGTGGATACAAGCACGGAAACACTGCATGGTTCAAAATTGGGAGGAGTGTATGCCAGTGATGTGTCTTATCTTCATACCTTTTCAATCTATATGCAGAACAGATTATCCGAGAGGTTGGGCTCGGTGGAGAGAAATGTGGCATCAGGATTGGAGGAAGATTCATCAACAATTTGTGTTATTCAGATGACACAACCCTGCTTGCTGAAACTGAGAAAGACCTGCAAGCTTGCTGCAGAAGGTCAAGGACTGCAGCCTTCAATATGGATTGAAGTTCAACATCAAGAAAACAAAGATTCTTACCTCTTGGCTGATTAGTGGCATTATGATAGACTTTGAAGAGACTGTAATTGTTAACAGCTTCAGTTTGGCTCCACAATCAACACTCTTGGTACCAGCAGTCAGGATATTAAAAAGACTAATTACATTGAGAAGGTCACTGTCAGGGACCTCTCCAAAGTACTGAAGAGCAAAGATGTTAGTCTGGAGACTAAGGTACACCTGATCCAGGCCACAGTCTTTGCAATTACTTGCTATGCATCAGAGAGCTGGACAATGACGGATAATAGAAGGAGAACTGATGTCTTTGAGCTGTGGTGCTAGAGAAGAGTATTGAATATACCATGGATTGCTAAGAGAACATGTTAATCCTAGAGAGGGTGAAACCAGGCTGCTTCTTGGAGACAAGGGTTCTGAGGTTTCATCTGACATATTTTGGACATGTTGCAAGGAAGGAACAGTTCTTGGAGATGGATGTCATGCTTGGGAGGGTGGTGGGACAACATAAGAGAAGAAGACCCTCAATGAGATGAATTGATTCAGTGACTGGGGTAATGGGGGTAGGAGTATCAGAGACAGTAAGATTGGCACAGGATAGAGCAGAATATAGGGCTATTGTACACAGGGTCACTATGAGTCACAAGCGACTCAGCGGCACATAACAACAACAATAATTTTTTCTCCATTTATCATGATGTTACTTCTCAGACCAGTGATGCAAATTGTTATTAAGTGCTGTCAAGTTGAGAACGCCTCAGAGTGACCCTATGAGCAACAGGTCTGAACCATGTCCTGTCCTGCTTCATCCTAATCATCCCAAACACAACTGGGCCCATTGCTGCAGACACTAAAGCAATCATTGGTGGTCTTCCTCTCTTTTGCTGACCCTCGAGCATGATGCCCCTCTACAAGGAATAGCCTCCCCTAAAAACATGGCCTAAAATATGTGAGACAGAGTTTTATTATCCTTACCTCCAAGAAGCACTCTGGTTACACTTTCTCCAAGACATATCTATTTGTTCTTTTGGCAGTCCATGGGATATTTTGCAGGTACTCTTCTTCAAAACCCCAACTCAAAAGCCGTGATTCTGCTCCTGCAATCCTTTTCTCCAGCTCTCAGATGTATAGCAGGTGATTGGAAAGACTACAACTTGAATAAAGTGCACTTTACTTACATCATTGATCTTCAGCTCTTTGCTAACAGGAGGCACTTCCAGAATCCCTGACTGCTAGTATCAAAGGTGTTAATTGTGGTCCCAAGTGAGATTAAATCATTGACAATTTCAATATTTTCTCTATCTATCATGATGTTACCTCTTATGGAGTTTCTCTTTCAATATGACTTATCTAGCCCTTGTTTGATTTTGCTGTGCAGATGAGTGGGACTATGCAAATGAGGAGTGTGGACCTATCCACGAGGGGACTGGATATCTATCATTCCACAAGGAAATTGGCTAGTCTCAACAATCTTCAAGGAGATTGGTTAGTCTTGCGAATAAATTGAAGAGCTCTCTCTGCAGAGAAGAAAATCTTCCCCCACCAGAAGAGGAAGGTGACCTCCCCTAATCCAGTGAAATGTAGGACACACGTTGGAACAGCAACTGGAGAATTAACGTGAGATGGGACTTTGGCAGGGAGAGCCAATAGTGGCAGGATTGAGATTTTTGTTGGACTGCTGGGGGAGGGAATCTGATAGTGGCAGTTCTGAGAACTTGGGAATGCAGTGAGGCTCAAGGTTGAGGTGTCTGCATGCACATTTTGGGAGATGTCTTGACTGTTTTCAGTTATTAATCTGAATTATAACCTTTTCACTTTCCCAATGTAGTTCTGTGTGGTCTGTCAGCTATCACTTTGGATTTTGGACACAGCAAAGTAGTGAGATTGGTGTTGAGGTGAGTAGAAAGAGGTATGGGAGCTGGAAACCACTCTGACTTCATGTGAATTAGTTTTGTGTTATTTATACTGTAGATGGGGATAGTTTCCCCTTGTAAAGTTTGTAAAGGTCAGATATGGCACTCCCAACATAGCCTTTGCTCTTTTTTTACACCTATAGACCCAGTGGTGAGGATTTCTGTATTCTTGATATTGAGGTGTAATTCATATTGAAGTCTGCAGTCCTTGATCCCCTGCAGCAAGTCCCTCAAGTCCTCACTTTTTTTAGATTTTTTTAAATTGAGATTTTAATGAAAGTTTATAAAGAACTTGGATTTCCATTCATTCATTGTTGCACATTTTCCTCCCTCTCCTCTATTCACTACTCTTTTGGGGGGGGAACTTCTTTCTTTATTATATAGCCCCCCCTCAAAACCACTTAACTATACATCTCTTATTTTGGACTTTCGTCATGCCAATAATACCTAATCATACATTCCTTTTATACAGTTTTCTCCCTCATCTTGTTTAATGCCATGTAAAATACTTACTCCTCTTTTTCTTTTATAACTGGCATTCTGCAGTATTTGTCCTTTTGTGACTGAGATATTTCACTCAGCATAATGTCCTTCAGGGTCACCCATTTTGTACAATATTTCATGAGTTCTTTGTTTTTCAGTGCTGCATAATATTCCATTGTATGAATATACCACGGCTTCTCTATCCATCCATTCATTTTTTGATGGGCATTTGGGTTCTTTACAACTCTTTGCTATTATGAACAAAGCAGCAATAAACATGGGTGTGCATATATCTGCTTGGGTGGCAGTTATAGTTTCTTTAGGGTATATTCCCAGTAGTGGAATTGCTTGGTCAGATGGTATTTCTATTTGCAACTTTATGAAAAAGTGCCATCATAGTGGTTGCACCATTTTACACTCCTAGCAACAGTGAATAAGGGTTTCCATTTCTCCACAACCTTTCCAGCATTTATTGTTTGCAAATCCTGCTTACTTTCAGCTAGTAAGATTGTGTCATCTGTATAAGTCTATTAATGAGTGTTTCTATAATCCTGATGCCACACTCTTCATAAAGTTTAGCATCCTAATGGTTTGCTAAGTATAAAGATTGATGGAGAAAGAATACAGCCCTTATGTATACCTTTCCTGATTTTAAACCAGACAGCCTTCCATTTTGGGAATCCCTATTCTTTTCAATGTTAGCTGTAGTTATGATCTTCATCCAAAATCAAATGCCTTTGCATAATCAATAAAATACAAATAGGCATTCTTTTGGTACTCTCTGCTTTCAGCCAAGATCCATCTAATACCAACAATGATATTCCTGATGCCTTGGCCTCTTCTAAATTTATCTTGTACTTCTGGTAGTTCTCTGCCAATGTACTATGCTATACATTTTTTTAATTATTGTCAGTACTATTTTGCTTGCATGTGATGTTAATGATCTTGTTGAGAATTTTCCACATTGTCTTGGGTCACTTTTCTTAGGAGAAGGAACAAATACAGGTCTCTTCCAGTCAGTTGGTGTCTATTTGTGTTTTATTGATCGGGTGAGACTGAGAAAAATTGGATAAATTATGTATACTGCATTGAAACAGATGAGGGAGAGAACAGTTTAAACCCAATATATGATTGGTTATTACGGTTATGCCAAGAGTCTAGAATGAAGTATACCAATAAAGGAATTTTTCTTTTACTTTTCAAAGAGAAGAGCGAACTGAGGGGAGGGGTGCGCAGGGAGAAAAATGCAACAATGAGTGAATGGAAATCCAAATCTCTGTAAATGTATACTAAAATAAAATAATTTTAAAAAAAAATTGGTATCGTATCTGTACTGGGATTATATTGAACATGTAGATTGTTTGTGGTAAGACTGTCATTTTCACAATAATGAGTCTTCGTATTCATAAATAGGGTACATTTTCCCATTTATTTAGTTCTTTTATTGTGTCTTGCAGAGATGTTCTATAGTTTTCTTTGTACAGGTCTTTTGTGTCTCTGGTTAGATTCACAAGTATTTCAATGTGTGGTTGGCTATTGTAAAAAGTAGTGCTTTCTTAGTTTTCTTCTCTGTGTTTTGTTATTTTTGAGGAATCCCACTGATTTTTGTATATTGATCTTGTATTCTGCAACCCTACTAAACTGGTCCACTAGCTCTAATGGTTTTTTTGTTCAGTCCTTGAGGTTTTCTGTGAACACTATCATATCACCTGCATATAATGACATTTAACTATCTCTTTGCCTATCTAAATGCCTTTTTATTTCTTTTTCTTTTTTTAAAATTTCCTTCTTTTGTCATATTGCCATAGCAAGTACTTCTAACACAATGTTGAATGGAAGTGTTGATAACGGGCATCCTTGTCTGGTCCCTGTTTACTAGGAAAATGCTTTTAGTCTTTCTCCATTGAGAATGATATTTGCTCTTGTGTTTGATTAGCTACTTTTCACTATGTTGAAGAAATTTTCTTCTATTCCAATTTTGCTGAGTGTTTTAATCAGGAAAGAGTGGTGGATTTTATTAAATTCCTCTTCTGTATCAGTCACTAAGATCATATGGTTCTTGTTATTTGCTTTGTTAATGTGGTGAATTATGTTGATTGTTTTTGTTATGTTGCATAACTCTTATGAACCCCACTTGGTCATGATAAAATTTTTTTAATGTGCTTTTGGATTCTACCGGCTAGGATTTTGTTAAGGATTTTTGCATCTATGTTCATTTAAGATATCGATCTGTAGTTTTCTTTTTCTTTTTGCCAGGTTTCGATATTAGGGTTATGCTTGCTTCATAGAATATCTCTGGGGGTGTTCTTTCCTTTTCTGTTTTTTGAAATAATTTAAGTAGATTGGATGATAAATATTCTCTGAAAGTTTGGTAGAAATCAGCTGTGAAGCCATCTGACCCAGGGCTTTTTTGTGGGTAAGATTTTATATGACCTGCTCAATTTCTTCTTTTGTGATGGGTCTGTTCAAGTGATCTACATCTGACCTTGTCAATCTGGTTCAGGAATTAATTTCAAGGAATTTGTCAATTTCCTCTAAGTTTTCAAATTTTTCAGAGTATAGCTTTTCATGATACTCTGATATTATAGATTTAATTTCCTCTGGCTGGATCTGTTATGATATCACCTCTATGATTAATTAATCGAGTCATTAGTGTCTTCTCCTTTTTTCTTTTGTTAAGTTTGCCAATGGTTTGTCAATTTTATTGACCTTTTAAAAAAATCAGCTCCTAGTTTTGTTGATGGTTTCAGTTTTTTTTATCCTGTCTATCTCATTGATTTTAGCTCTTGTTCTTATAATTTCCTTTCTTCCAGAAGCTGTGGGATTAGATTGTTGTTCTTGTTTCTTTTTCTAGTTGATTAAGGTACTGAGTTAGATCATTAACTTTGCTTCTTTCTTAATTTTTTTATGTATGTGCCTCTTGCTATGAACTGCCCCCTGAGAACTCCCTTAGCTGCATCCCAGAGGTTTTGGTATGTTGTATTTTCACTGCCATATGTTTCGAGGAACTTTTTAATTTCATTTTTTATTTCTTCTATAACCCAATCATGCTTTATTGTTGTTGTTATGTGCCATCGAGTTGCCTGTGACTCATAGCAACCCTAAGTACAACAGCCCTAAACCCTGCTCTATCCTGTGCAATCTTATTGTCTCTGACACATCTACCCCCAGTACCCGAGTCACTGAATCATCGCATCAAGGGTCTTCCTCTTTTGCACTGTCTCTCCACCCTCCCAAGCTTGATATCCCTCTCCAAGTACTGATCCCTCCTTGCAACATGTCCAAAGTATATCAGATGAAGCTTCAGAATCCTTGCCTCCAGGGAGCAGCCTGGTTAAACCCTCTTCAGGATAAATATGTCCGTTCTCTTAGCAGTCCATGGTATATTCAATAATCTCCAACACCACAGCTCAAAGACATCAATTCTCCTTTATCATCCCTAGTAGGGTGTTATGTAGTTTCTACATTGGTGGTTTTATAAGCTTTATCCTCTTGTGGTTAATTTTTAATTCCATGGCATTTGGGGACCTTATTTTTTGCCAATGCCTTCAATACAGCTTGAACTTCTTGCCTCATCACTCTTAGCTCTTGATCATATGGTACTTCTTTTGATGTTTTCTCAGTCATTCAAGATCCTTCCCATTGCTTCTCTCAATAACATAACTTGAAGCTTAAATTTGTTTTTCAGTTCTTTCAACTTGAAAAGTACCAAACTTTCTTTTTTATCCTCCAAGACTAGCTCTTTGCCCATTCCATTATAATACTTTGCTTTGTCTTCTTGAGCTGCCCTTTGAAATCCTCTGTTCATCTCTTTTACATCAACATTTCTTACTCTTTGTTTTGGCTTCTTGTTGCCCTGGTGTAATTTTCAGTGTCTCTTTTAAGAGACAACCATTTTTGTGAGAATTAGTGTCTCTCTGATCCTATCACATTTTATACCTAGACCAAGTACTTGTCATCCAACCTGAGCAAGGGAACAATATAGTGTTTAAAATCAAGAAAGGTGTGTGACAGGTTGTATCTTATTCAATCTGAATGCCAAGCAAACCATTAGAGAAGCTAGATTTTTTTAAAAAGAATGTGGCATTAAGATTGGAGACTTATCAACAACCTGCATTATCCAGATGACACAGTCTTGTTTGCTGAAAGTGAGGAAAATTTGGAATGTTTGTTACAGAAGATCAAAGACTGCAGTCTTCAATATTGATAACACCTCAACATCATGAAGACAAAAATTCTTACCACTGCACCAATAGAAAGAATCAAGATAGAGAAAACATAGAAATTGTCAATTATTTCATCTTACTTGGATCCATACACAACAACCTTGGTATCAGGAGATCAGGAGATGCATCACATTGGGAAAATCTGCTGTTAAGGACTTCTCCAAAGTGCTAAGGAGCAATGATGCCAGTTTAAAGAGTATTTTAAGTGTTTTAAGGTATACCTGGTTCAGACCATGGTCTTTTCAGTCACATGCTATGCATGTGAGTACCTAACAACAACAACTATTATATCACAATCTTAGGGGACTAAGGGGAATTACCCTAGGGTGTGATTAGTAATACCCTTTATCTCACTAGTGATAAAAGGAAAGAAAGCAAGGTGGGGAAGGAGGACCCTTAGAACCACAAAGAAATACACCAGGAGTGAAGCATCTTTTTGGACCCTGGCCCCTACATGATGAAACTTCTTGATTCTGGAGAAGTTTATGAAACATGGAAGTCTACAGGGAATCCCAGGCCTATACATGCTGAAGGAAACTTTTTTCTCCCACTGGCTGAGCAAGAGCAGATTTCTCAGGTTACCTCAAGTGGGTAACCTGAGTTTAGGCTAGTTTTAGCCTTCTCCAGTATAAGAAAATAAACTTCCCTTTGTCAAAGACATCCATTTGTGATATCTTTCCCCCTCTCCCACCCCATAGTGGTTTGTTATTTTTTATATTTTTTAAAATTTGTTTTTCTGAGTTTGTTAGGTTTTTAAAAATTGTAAAATAAATAGTGCTCACATTTCTATAAAGAGTTAACTCAGTTCACAGAAACTTGCCCGGGGAGAGGGGAGGTGAAGATGGGATCATGGGGATGGATGGAGATGGGAACACATGGACAACACCAACCCCCTACTCCCACTTGTGATATCTTTCTTACAGTAGTTATTGCTGTTAGATGTCCTTGAGTTGACTAGACCTCATAAGGACTCTATGAATAACAGATCTAAACTTTGGCCTACCCTTTGCCATCCTGATGATCTCTACCATAATCGAGCCCATTGTTCTAGTCATTGCATCAGTTTATCTCTGTAAGGGTATTTTTCCCTTTCATTGATGCGCCACTGTTTCCTGAATAAAGTCTTTGTTATTTGCTAACATTGAGAAGAATAGAAATCCCATAACACTTAATTGTGTTCATGCAAAACCTACATACATAGACCAAGAAACAGTTATCTGAAGAGAACAAGGGAACACTGCAAAGTTTAAAATCAGGAAAGCTAGTCTCTCTCAGGGAGGAGTGATAGTGAATGGCAAAGGATACACTGACAAAGAAGATTAATCAGAACTGGCTTTGACAAGCACTGTGGTATTTGGACAAGAACAAACTGGGAGGAGGGTAGAGAGAATAGTGCAACAATGAATGAGTGGAAGCCCAAAATCTCTGTAAATGTTTATGAAAATTAATAAAATATAATTATAGAAAAAAAAACACACAAAAAAAAACAAAAAAAAATAAAATCAGGAAAGCTGTGTGTCATACTTATTCAATCTGTATACTGAGCAAATAATTTGAGAAGATGATGAAGAATGTGGCATCAGGATTGAAGGAAGATTCATCCACAATTTTCATTATGCAGATGATACAACTTTACTTACAAACGGTGAAGAAGGCTTTAAGTACTTATGATAGAAGATCAAATACTACAGTTTTCAGTGTGAGTTATACCTCAACATCAAGAAAACAAAAATCCTCACTGCTGGACCAATAAGAAAAATCATGATAGATAAAGAAAGATTGAAGTTGTCAATGATGTCATTTTATTTGGATCCAGAATCAACACTCATAGCAGCAGCAGTTAAGAAATCAAGACATGTTATATTGGAGAAATCTGCTGTCAAGAATCTCTCCAAAGTTCTAAAAAGCAAGGATGTCAGTTTAAGGACTAAGGTGCTATGACACACGCCATGTTATTTTAAATTGCTTCCTACGCATTTTAGATGTTTACTGGACCTGGATGTAAGTCCTGATGGGCACATCAGGGAAGGTTTTTGAGGTTGTGTTTAATGTGTATTATTGTTCCTTTCCCGCAAGAATGGTCTAGGGTAGAAGTCTATCTACTCAAAAGTGTGGCTTAAAACACCCTCAGGTTTTTATTAATTTCCGAATGAATATTCCTTGAATGATACAGCAATCTTTTGTTTATTTGCTGAATTGAACAACTTAGTGTTGCTGTGATGCTGCACACTATTCCATAGTCTTGTCAAATACCATAATGATTACCCATTATGTACAGGGTTTGGATGAGCTTCCAGACTGGTTTATGATGGGAAGCAGGACTGACATCCACTTCCTAAACTAGATGCCTCTGGAAACTCTACAAACTCTATAAATGTATAAAAATAATGTAAGTTACAGAACAGAGTTCTGTATAGAAATGACGTTATTTATAGAACAGAGTTCAGGTCTTTTGTACAAAACTTACTCTCAGTCATATTCGACTTGACAACACTTGTTGTTGTTGTTTAATGCCGTCGAGTCGTAGACGACTCATAGTGACCCTATGAACAAACAGCCTGAGCACTGTTCGTACATAGAGTTTCCGGAGGCAAGACATTTTGGAAGTGGATGCCGCTCCTGCTTCCAGGCTTGATTTAGTCGGGAAGCTCCAGCCAACACTGTCCACCATGGGTGCCCATTACTACGATTGGCACATCACTGTCACAGGCTTCAGCATCACAGCAACCATGAGTTACCTCTGTACAGCAATGCACAGACCAGTGCTATACCACCTAGAAGAATGTTTGACAGGAAGACAATTTGAACCTGGTCGAGGGCCACAGATGACAATCACCCACCTTTGGCTTGGTAGCACAGCTTCCTTCCACTAGGCCAACATAGCTCTCTCTTGGTTATCGCCATTGTTATTGTTTAATGCCGTCGAGTTGTAGACAACTCATAGCGACCCTATGAACGAACAGCCTGAGCACTGTTTGCACATAGAGTTTCCGGAGGCAAGACATTTTGGAAGTGGATGCCGCTCCTGCTTCCAGGCTTGATTGACAACACTTAACCACTGTAAAATGAAACTAATTGGAGTATCAATACCAGAATGGTTTCCCAACGTGGACAGTGTTTAATGGAGCTCCCAGATGTAAAACAGGTTGGGAAGTAGGAGTGGCATCCACTTCCTAAACCACATGCCTCTGGAAACTCTATGAACTTGGAGAAATGACAACAGTTTATGGAAAGGCATTAGGTCTTTTGTTCATAGAGTCACTATGAATCACGCTTCACTCAAAGGCAATCAACAACAAGAAGCAACAACATGCATTTTAGACCATAAATAAGGAAGTCCAAAGAATCAATGCCTTTGAATTGTGGTGTTGACAATGAGTCCATTGACTATCTCATGAACTGCCAAAAGAACAAACAGATTTGCCTTAGGAAAATGTAACCAGAGCTCTCCTTAAAGGCAAGGATGGTAAAACTTTGTCCATTAATTTTGGGCATATTTTCAGGAAGAACCAGTCCTTGCGAAAAGACCTCTTGCTGGGAAAGATAGAGGATCAGGAAAAGAGAGGAAGACTCTCGGTAAAAGGAACGCAGGGGCTATTACAATGGGCTTGAGCATGACAGAGACCGTGAGGATTGAGCAAGGTTCAGATCTGTCATTTATAGGGTCACTATGAATCATAACCAACTCAACAACGCTTCCCACCACTGCCAAAATGCATGTATGTAATGATGTAATATGGAATTTATACCATCATCCACCATCATCTGATAAACCATGCACTTGTAAAAGGATTAAAGCTTAGATTGCTGTTAGTTGTTAGGTGCCATGGAGCTGAGTACAACTCACAGCGACCCTATGAACAACAGATCTGAACCCTGTCCTATATCCTCTGCCATCCTCACCATTTCTGAAATACTTAAGTCCATTGCAGCAGTCACTGTATCAATCTGTGCTTGAGGGTCTCTCTTTCATCGACCTTCCACCTTTTCAAGCATGATGGCCCTCTCCAAGGAATAGCCTCTCCTAGCAACATGCCCAAAGTATGTGAGAAAAAGCTTTATCAATAGCATTTCCTAGCAACATACTTAATGTGTGTGAGACGGAGCTTTTCCTCCTGGGAGCAATCTGGCTGTACTTTCTCCGAGATATATTTGTTTGTTCTTTTGGTGGGCCACGGATTATTCAGTACTCTTCTCTAACACTACAACTCTAAGGCATCAATCCTTCTGTCATCTTATCCTTAGCCTTCAATGAATAAGGATAAAGACTAGGAGACAATACTCTTAATGCCATCACATCCCAGATCTGATGTAAGGGGAGTTTCCCTGCACTTTGGCCTCTAACACATTTTATCTCACAAGAGATATAGGAGGGGAAAGCAAACAAAGTAGGAAGACCTCAATATCACAGAGACTAGAGTCCCTAGATTGATATCTTTCTCAGAAAGAAAATTGCTGGGGGCTTCTTGGATATCTGTTTCACTATCTTAAGAAGATAATTTGTGATTGCTCTTAGAAAAATCCAATACAGACTAACAATATTTTAATAAATTGTTTTGTTTATAAAATCTTAGTGGCCTAGTGGCAAGGAGCTGCAACTACAATTCCAGAGGTGCACGGTTCGAATGCACCAGATGCTCTGCCGGGTAAGGAGGGACAATCTCCTCCTGTACCAGTCAGATCTGATTTGACGGTACACGCACACAAAAATAATAAAATAAAAATTAAAAAAAAAAGAAACACATTTAAAACAAAACAAAACAAAACTACCTGTCTGACATTCGGATGGTGGGGGAAGAAGAACAAACTGGGGAGGAGGGTAGAGAGAATGGTGCAGCAATGAAGGAATGAAAACCCAAAATCCCTGTAAATGTTCATTAAAACTAATAAAATTTAATAATTAAAAAAAAAACCACAAAAAAAAAAAAAGAAATAGCTTTAGAACCAGTCCCCAGAACAGCAAGAAGGGTTGTGTCAGCACCAGAGCTGGACAACCTTAACTTAATGAAATTCTTCTACCAATACGACTTGTTGTTCTTACCAAAGTTTCAGTTAGAGATCCAATTTTTAAGTAAAGTCGACTACGTGGACATCTCCATGCACTGTTTAGAATGCCTATCATATTCTCAGAGGACACTAACTGGGTGCTCATGGTCACAAAGGGAGAACACTGACTTGGGAGGCAGAAGACCTGAGCTGTGAGTCCAATTAACTCATGATGATTTTGTAAATAATTTGCAGATATTATGCAAATGTTATTGTATAGAACCTTAGAGCATAATATTACTGAATATTACATAAGCTAATTGTAGCTTTGCTTTTGTGGGTTTTCAATTGGTCAGTTGTGTGTGCTGCAGCAATACTCTTATAGGAAGATATGCTGTCCTTTGTGATACTTTGCTCTATTTTTGTTTATTAATAAAATTTTCCAAAGTATTAAAATACCTCCTATTCAGTAGAAAAAAACCATCTCTGGAGTCAGTGTCCTGAGGTAGGAACTGCAGCTCGGTCAGAACCATCTAGGCCACTTTCTGGTCCTCAGTGTCTAGCTGCCTCAGTTAAGTTGGAGTAAGAAGGGCACTTTCCTTTCATTTGGTTGCTGTAATAAAAAATGAGAAAATGCTGCAACAATGAATGAATGGAAATCCAAAGTCTCTGTAAATTTTTACTGAAATTAATAATAAATTTTTTAAAAAATGAGAAAATGCTTAGAAATTAGAATGGTATATGGACTGAAGCTCAACATCAAGAAAACAGATTCTCACCACTGGGCCAATTGGCAGCATCAGTATGGATGGCGATGAGATTGAGATAGTTAATAGTTTTAGTTTACTTGGCTCCACAATCAACACTCTTGGTAACAGCAGCCAGGAAATCAAGAGAAGAATTGAATTGGGAAAGTAAGCTGTGAGGGACCTCTCAAAAGTACTGAAGAGCAATGACATCAGACTGGAGACTAAGATGCGCCTGATATGGGCTATAATCTTTGCAATTACATGCTATGCATCACAATGTTGGACAGTGAACAGGGATGATAGAAAGAGAATTGATGCCTTTGAGCTGTGGTGCTGGAGACGAGTGTTGCGTATACCATAGACTGCTAGGAGAATAAACAGGTTCGTCCTGGAGAATGTGAAGCCGGAATGCTCCTTGGAGTCAAGGATTCTGAAGCTTCGTCTGACATACTTTTGGCATGTTGCAAGGAGGGACTGGTCCTTGGAGAGGGACATCATATTTGGCAGAGTGGAGGGGCAGCAAAGGAGAGGAAGACCTTCATTGAGATGGATCGATTCTGTGACTGGAGAGGTGGGAATGAGTGCATTTGAGATGGCTAGGTTGGCACAGGATAGAACAGCATTTAGAGCTCTTGTACATAGGGTTGCTATGTACAAGCGACTCGATGGCACATAACAACAACAACCAGGCACAGTGTCTGCTGAATAAATAAGAACTAGTTTACTGTCATTCCTCTTCTGCCTCCACTTACCTCACAAACCTACCCATTCTTCAGAGAGAATAACTAACTGTTAGTAGTGTTTCAGGTCTCCTTCCAGAAAGACAATCTCTCTGAAGAATTTGTTTGCAGAATTCATTCTTATTAGAACCATATATTTAAGGCTGCAAATAACCCTCTCTTCTCTGAATTCACATAGGGAATGGCTCTGCCCTCCAAACATTGGGTATTGACCATTTTCTCTATGCTTGGGATGGAGGCTGGTTGGCTCTGGGCTTCAGTTTTGCCTTCTAGTCCTGCTAGGAGAGCAACACTGCCCCTCTGCTTCAGGTGACCTCATTCTCACAGTCCCATTGAATGGAGATCCTACTTCTTTGATGCCAGTAGGCTCCATTTTTCTGCCCCCCTGGGGCATGGGAGCAACTCCATTTTAAAGGCAGCACTCATCTCAAAAACTCCGGGGACCATAGAAGTTATTACATAGCTTCCACATTACACACACACACACACACACACACACACACACACACACACACACACAATCTCATATATATAATTTGTTGTTGTTATGTACTGTTGAGTCAGAACCAACCCATAGCTGACCCTCCAGTAGGTTTTCAGAGACAGTAAAATCGCACAGGAGCATATTGCCCATCCTTCTCCAAAGCAGCTAGTGGATTTTAACCACATGCCTTTGGGATTACAGTGCATATTCTTACCCCTAGACCATAAATACATATATACAGTATAGAAACACATGTGTGTATAAATATACACACAGAGTTTATGAAATGAATGACTGTGTATCGTTGAATAGACTTTTAGAGTCATTTAGACATCTCTGAGGGGAGAAGCACTGACATACACGTGTATACTGCACAGGCTCTTCATAAATATTATCTCTCTATCTCCAAACATTAGTTTCCACCAAGCATACTACCTCAATGATACTTCAAACAGATACAGAGTAGTAACTTTCCCCCAGCCTATGGATTACATTTTGCCAGAATGATAATATTAACCTTTAATCAGGCAAGTAAGTAGATGGGTAGGTAGACTGAAAGGAAGTAGGTCATCCCAGGAAGCCTGGTCTTGATCATGTCTTTAGTCCATGTAAAGGCAGAGAGCCAAAAGTCTTTGAAGAGTAACCTACCACTTAAGCAGGTGAGAAAACAGTCATTGGGAGGTTAAGGATCATGCCCAGGGTCACACGGCAACAAATGGTAGGGTTGGCTTTTAAGACCATAGTGTTTCCAGACAGACTCTAATGATTGTTATAATAAAGGTATAGGTCAGCAATTTATTTAAATGCAGAATGTAGAGATTAATTCATAGAAAATTATAATTTATCCATTATCTTGACCATCACAGTCCTCTATTTCTTCATCTCAGAGAAGGCAGATTTGGTCAGAGTGTATTATGAAGTGTTGTTGTGTGCTATCAAGTCAGAACTAACCCTTCAGCAGGTTTTCAGATGCAGCAAATAGTAGTCTCCTACAACTCCATCAAATTAAAATAACCAAGAAACAGTAATAACTTGTGGTGGCCCCAGGATACAAGTTTTTACTTTGATTTGCTGTATTGAAGATTGAGATTTCGTTTATGTGTCCTAAAATCCACTCTTTTTTTAAAAAAAAAATTACTCTAATTTATTTACAAAGTTCAAATACATTGTTTTTCACCGAAGATCCTTCCCATTTCCTTTACCCCACCCATCCACCGAATTGTGCAACCCTGTGATTGTTGTTGTTGTTGTTATGTGCCATTGAGTCATTTGTGACTCATAGCGACCCTGTGTACAACAGCCCTAAACCCTGCTCTATCCTGTGCCAATCGCATTGCCTGTGACACACCCATCCCGATTGACCCAGTCACTGAATCAATCCACCTCATAGAGGGTCTTCCCCTCCTGTGCTGTCCCTCTACTCTCCCCAGCATGATGTCCCTCTCCAAGGACCTGTCTCTCCTTGCAACATGTCCAAAGTATGTCAGGCGAAGCCCCAGAATCCTTGCCTCTAAGGAGTAGCCTGGTTTAACCCTCTCTAGGACGAATCTGTTTGTTTTCTTGGCAGTCCATGGTACATTCAATACTCTTCTCCAGCACCACAGCTCAAAGGCGTCAATTCTCCTTCTATCCTCCCTAGTCACTGTCCAACTCTCTGATGCATAACAAGTAATTGCAAAACCCATGGCCTGTATCAGGCGCACCTTCGTCTCCAAAGAGACACCGTTGCTGTTGAGTACTTTAGAGAAGTCCATAACAGCAGACTTTCCCATCGCAATATGTTTTTTGATTTCCTGGCTCCTGGTGCCAAGAGTGTTGACTGTGGAGCCGAGCAAACTGAAGCTGTGAACAATCTCAATCTCTTCATCATCCATCCTGATGCTACCAATTGCTCCAGTGGTGAGAATCTTTGTCTTCTTGACATTGAGCCTCAGTCCATACTGAAGGCTGCAGTCCTTGACCCTCTGCAGTAAGTGCATGAGGTCCTCCCCAGTTTCAGCGAGCAAGGTTGTGTCATCTGCATAACGCAGATTGTTGATAGATCTTCCACCAATCCTAATGCCACGCATCTCCTCATAGAGCCCACCCTCTCAGATAATCTGCTCTGCATACAGGTTGAAAAGGTATGGAGATAGGACACATCCCTGGCACACACCCTTCCCAATTTTGAACCATTCAGTGTTGCCCTGCTCTGTTCTGGCGACTGCCTCTTGGTCCAAGTATAGGTTTCGCATTAGCACGATTAAATGTTCTGGGATTCCCATTCTTCTCAGAGTCAGCCACAGTTTGTTATGGTCCATGTAGTCAAATGCCTTTGCATAATGAATGAAACACAGATAGACATTCTTCTGGTATTCTCTGCTTTCAGCTAAGATCCATCTAAGATCAGCTACAATATCTCTAGTACCACAACCCCTTCTAAACCCCGCCTCGACTTCTGGCAGTTCTCTGCTGATGTACTGTTCCAGCCATTTTTGGATAATCTTCAGTAGAATCTTGCTTGCATGTGAAGTCAATGCTATTGTTCTGTAGTTTCCACACTCAGTTGGGTCACCCTTCTTTGTGATGGGAACAAATATAGATCTCTTCCAGTCAGTTGGCCAAGTGGTTGTTCTCCAGATTTCTTGGCACAACTTGGTGAGCACATCCAGGGCAGCATCTGTTAGCTGAAATATGTCAATTGGTATACTTTCCTTCAAAGCAGCTTGAACTTCTTCCTTCATCACCATCGGCTCTGGCTCAAATGCTATTTCATTAAATGCTTCTGTATCTGCCAATTCCTTTCTATACAATGACTCAGTATATTCCTTTCATCTTCTTTTGGTACCTCCTGGATCATTTAACATTCTGCCTAAAGCATCCTTGATTGTAGCAACTTGAGGTTTGAATTTGTTCTTCAGTTTCTTGAGCTTAAGAAATGCTGAACAAGTTCAGCCCTTTTGATTTTCCGACTCTAGCTCCTCGCACATTTCATTGTAATATTTTGCTTTGTCATTCCGTGCTGCCTTTTGGAATCTTCTGTTCAGCTCTTTAGTGTCTTGAATCCTTTCTTGTGCTTTGGCTTCTCTATGTTCCAGTGCAATCTTCAGAGTTTCTTCTGACATCCATTTTGGTCTTTTCTTCCTCTTCTGTCTTTGTGATGACCATTTGCACTCTTCCTGGATGATACATTTAACATCCTCCCACAACCCTGTGATTAACACCCTACAAAATCCACTCTTTTTTTTTTCTTTCTTCAAAATCCACTCTTTAAAGTATACAATTTCATTGTTTCTTTAGTATAGTCACCAGGTTATGGATGCAACACTATTTAATAGAAAAATGTCATACTTTAATTTTTAAAGACTTATTTTTTTTTTCTTACAGGTATAAAAGGGAGCTCTGGTGACCTAGTGGCAAGAAGCTGCACTGCAGTACTAAAGGCAAGCAGTTCGAAACCAACAGCTGCTCTGCAGGAGGATGGGCAATCTCCTTCCATGGGATTAACTGACTCTGAAAACCTGCTGGAGGGTCAGCTATAGATTGGTTCAGACTCTATGGTACACAACAACAACAAGTGTAAGAGGATAGATATGTGCGATGGAGGGCTTCCTAGAAAGATCTGGAATTCTCAAACCATACTGGAGCTTCCAATGTAGGGCTGCCTACAACTACTTAAAAGCAGTTGCTGTGGAGTTGACCTTGACTTACAGCAACCACATGAATGTTTGAGTAGACTGTGGTCCTGAGGGCTTTCTTTTTTCCGTAAACTGTCTTCTTGATAATTGGAAATATACACAGGAAAATACATATTCCTTGAACATGTACAACTTAGTGATGTGATTACATTCTTTTGGTTGTATAAAAGCTTTTTCTCTTTAGAATTGTTCCTCCTCATTCACATAAACTTAATGCACTCTGAAGTTCCTAAAAGTGGCATTAAGATTGGAGGAAGACTCATCACCAATCTGGATTATTAGCATTGATAACAGCATGCAGATTATTTTCCTCGCAAAAAGTGAAGAGGACTCAAAGCACTTGCTTCAGAAGATCAAAGGCTACAGCCTTCAATGTGGAGCATATCTCAACATCACGAAAACAAAAATCCTCATCACTGGACAAAGAGGCAACCTCATGATAAATGAAGATCGAAATCATCAATTATTTTATTTTACTTGAATTCACAATCAACACTTTTGGTAGAAGGAGTCAAGAAATGTAAAGATGTGTTACCTTGGGCAAATCTGCTGTCAAGGACCTCTACATGGTGGTAAAGAGCAAGAATGTCAGTTTAAAAATTAAGGTGCACTTGATCCAAGCCAAGGTGTTTTCAATTATTTCCTATGCATCTGAAAGTTGGACAATGAATGGGGAAAGTACTGAATATCCTATGCACCACCAAAAGAACACAAGTCTGTCTTGGAGGAAGTGTAACCAGGGTGTTCCTTAGAGGCAAGGATGGTGAGACTTCATCTCACATAGATTGGCCATGTTGTCAGGAGGCACTGGACATCATGCTGGGAAAGGTGGAGGGTCAAAGAAAGAGAGGAAGACCATTAACCAAATGGATTGACTTAGTGACTAATAATGGAGATCTGTTGTTCACAGGGTCACTATGAGTTGTAGTTGACTTGATGGCAATGTTCTAATTCTTTTTTATAATCTTTTAAACTTAAGGCTAGAAATATTAACAATATCATCATTTCCAGTCTAGAGATACATGTTCCAATGCAGTTCCTATTTTCCATAAATGGTTTTGGTAAGAGGAATGCTGTAAATGTGGATACATTTCCACTATTCCTCCTCCATGCCACGATATAGTGTTATTAGC
>NW_006399786.1:16390241-16394449 GCF_000299155.1 Elephantulus edwardii | reverse complement strand
GCTTTCCACAGGGGTTGCACCATTTTACACTCCCACCAACAGTGAATCAGGGTTCCAGTTTCTCCATAACCTCACCAGCATTTGTTGCTTGCTGTTAATGTTGCAATTTTGACTGGGGTGAGATGATATCTCATAGTTGCTTTAATGTTCTAATTTTTTGAGTTGCTGTTGTCAGTTTGATCTCATATGCATAGAGGGCTTACAAAGGCTGATTTTTGGAAGTAGATTTTCAGGTCTTCCTTGTGCACTATCTCTGGGAGGGCTCAAAGCTAAATAAACTCTTTCTGTTAGAAGCTGTGGTTGCTAAAGCTTTGTGCTACTTAAGGACTTCCAGTGCTGGTATTGTACCCTTAAAAAAGAAAGTGCATTATGGGAAATAAGACTTGGTCTTATGGGTACCACTGTGCCTAAGGTTAGGCTGCAACCGAGGCATTCGTTTTCTATCTAGTTCAAGAGTTGCTCTCCAAAAGTGATAGAGAACTTGGAAAAAGGTCAAAGTAGGGTAATGAAGATAATTAAAGAGCAGGAATGTAAGATTCACAATGAAAGCTTTAAAGAGCTGGCAGTTATTTAGTCTAGGAAAGGTTATTTAATAACAACCTTAAAGCATATGAAAGGGTTTTTATATAGAAAAGGCTGACCTTTTTTTTTCCTTTCTCTCTCTCTCTCTCCAAATAAAATGTACTCATTTATTTCCTGAAGTCTTAGGTTAACATAGAAAAAAAGAAAATTGTCTATCTTGTTAGACACCAGAATGGCAGGGACAGCAAAAGTGTCATTTTTTGAAACAAGGAAGTAAACAAACTTTTTTTTTACCTCTGAAATAAGTTTAGGGTTACAAAAAACCCTTACAAATTAGTACAGTAATTCTACTTTGAAATGATTAAACCAATCCTTACCAAAACGAAATTAATGTGTTGCTTCTGACTCACAGTGACCCTCTATGACAGAACAGAATTGCCAGACAGGATTTCCAAGCTTCTAATCTTTCTGGGAAGAAACTACTGTTCGATGGCATCTCTCTGGCAGAGTGACTGGTGGATTTGAACAGCTGATATTTTGATTAGCACCTGAGCACTTTCACCACTGCACTACCAGGGATCATTTCATTAATACCTGCTTTCTACAAATTCTTCCTCAAATCACCTTTACTAGCTGAACATGGAAGCTTCTAAATCACTTAAAAGGCTTCAGTCCTGGAGGGGAATAGGGAGGGGGGGGGAAAGGGGGGGAAAAGGCTTCAAGTAAAGCTAAATAAGAATGATATGTTTCACCTTTCTCAATTTACCTACAAATTAGAGACACACTTAGGAACAGGTTTCATTGATAACCTGGAGACTCCCTCAGATTCTTCATATGTTGTTAGCACTTTACCACATCTATTATTCAGATACTGATTTTGCCTGAAATTTTTGAAAGTTACAGACAAGATGCTTTTTTTTATTATTATTTTTTTATTATTTTGTGTGCGTGTACCGTCAAATCAGATCTGACTGGTACAGGAGGATATTGCACCTCCTTCTCCGGCAGAGTATCTGGTGGATTCGAACCGTGTTCCTCTGGGATTGCAGTGCAGCTTCTTGCCACTAGGCCACCAGAGCTCCCCTGACAAGATGCTTTTTAACCTCTCAGTTTTTAGTATGTAATTTCCAAGAAGAGAGTTCTGGTGGCTTAGTGGTAAGGAGTTTCACTACTAACCCAAAGACACACAGTTTGAATCCACAGGCGAAAAATGGGCAATCTCCTCCCATGCAATTTACTGCCTATGAAAATCTGCTAGAAGGTTGACTATGAGCTGGTTCTGACTTGACTGTTGTTCTTGTGTGTCTTCAAGACTCAGAACCAACCCAAGCTGACCCCAGCAGGTTTTCAGAGGCAGGTAATTTGCACAGGAGATTGTC
The DNA here is from genome assembly GCF_000299155.1 of Elephantulus edwardii. Taxonomy (NCBI): domain Eukaryota; kingdom Metazoa; phylum Chordata; class Mammalia; order Macroscelidea; family Macroscelididae; genus Elephantulus; species Elephantulus edwardii. Next base: position 16,392,548 of record NW_006399786.1, on the reverse strand, counting down.
TAACCTTCTCCCATAACTTTATGATAAATAATTCCTAAGAAAGAACATTCTCTTGATAAACCACATTAAATATCTGAACTGAAACATTAACACTGATACAATGCTATTATTTAATCTATAAAATACATTCAAATTTTGCCAACTGTCCTACTGATGTACACATACACACTATAAAGAATATCGTCACTTGGGACTTGCCAGATGAATTGAGGGTCTCTGGCTCATAGTCCACCAGCATTTGGACATGTCAGAATTGAAAAATGCTGAAATGTTTGGCTATGCCTGCAGGCTGATCATTATTGTGTCATAAATCAGTTTATGCTGGAAGGTATGATGGAGGCGGAGGGAAACACATGGAACCATGGAATGTTTGGGTCTCTTATGGCTTTCTTTTCCTCCCAAGAAGGTGCAAGCCAATGGAACTTGCCAGAAGAATTGGGGGTCTCTGGCTCATAGTCCACCAGCATTTGGGTATGTCGGAATTGAAAAACACTGATGTGTCAAATGCGGTAATGGCTACACATGGTGGACAGTGTTTGGTGGAGCTCCCTGATTAAAACAAGCTTGGAAGCAGGAGTGGCATTACTTCCAAAATAGCTTGCCTCCAGAAACCCTATGAACATGGAGAAACAATGAAAGTTATACAAGTGTTCAGGTCTTTCATTCATAGGGTCGCTATGAGTCGTCTACAGCTTGACAGCACTTAACAACAACATACACACACAACTGTAGAGTCAGAACAGTTCAGAACTTCTGGCATATTTTCAGAAGCAGTTAATTGCATGGGAGGAGATCACCCCATCTTTCTCCCGTGGAGCAGCTGGTGGCCTCAAATCATGAAATCACGTGTCTTAGGGATTACAGTGCAGTTTCTGGCCACTAGACCTCCCCAATAGATGCATATGTCTATGTTATATGTAAATATATAACAGAACAAGGGATATTGGGTGGTTTAAAATCAAGACACATATGCATCAGGGTTATATCCTTTCACCACATCTATTCAATCCGTACACCGAGCAAAAGCTGGACTATATGAAGAACATAACCTCAGGAACCTTCCATATCAGATGACACAACCCTAAGAAGACTTCAATCATTTTCTGATGAAGATCAGAAATTGGTATCCATTACACCTCAACATCATGATAAACAGAAAAGATTGAAAATTATCAATTATTAATTTTCCTCGTGTTCACAATTAACATTCATGAAAGCAACAGGAAATCAAACCACATATTACATACAGCAAAAACTTGCTGGGAAACAAAGAAACCCACAAAAAACCAAAAACCTCTTTAAAGGTTAAAAAGACATTACTTTGCAGAGCAAGATGCACCACCAAGTGCATTACAAATGCTTTACAAGCATGTGAAAGCTGGACAACGAATAAGAAAGACTGAAAAGGAATTGATGTCTTTGTGTTAACAAAAACTATTCCCTATATCACTGACAGCCAGAACAACAATTGGTCTGTCTTGGAAAAGGTACAGTCAAAATATTTCTTAGAAGTGAGGTAACCAGAGAATGGCCAAAATTATTGGAGTAGCTATTACTGCCAGTTTAGGGCCTATGTCAGGAAAAGGAAGTCTTACTCATATACAGTGCCACCCAAAGGTAATAAAGGAGGTCACAATTGCTTCCACTGTGGAAAGCTGGGCCACTTCAGTAGACAGTGTCACAGACGAGAGCCACAGATAGGCAAGGGAGTAGAGAGGAAGCTCCCAATCACTTGCTTTAAGTGTGGATCTGAAGGACACTTGGCCAAGGGTGTCCCATATCAGGTCTTTTTGGCTGACAGGACTTACATGCCCCAGCTCCCAGCTGGAAACAAAGGAGGACGCTTCAACGATTTAGATCCTCCCAGAAGAGCTGTGGGTGAGCATTAACATTATTGGTAAGCATATTCGTTTTCTCCTGGACACAAGAGTCTACTATTTGGTCCTAAAAGCCTTCTGAGGTCTCAACTCTTCTCACTATTTCTTAGTTGTTGGAATTGATGGCAAACCTCATAAGCAGTTCCTTACTTCACCTCTGCCTTGCATGTGAACTTGCGAGTTGTAAAGCAACCCAGTGGTAGATGGAATTTGCTCCAGGACTGAAGAACAATAAATGACATAGTTGAGCCTCTACATCTTTTTTTTTAAATTATTATTAAATTTTATTAGTTTCAATGAACATTCACAGGGATTCTGGGCTTTCACTCCTTCATTGCCGCACCATTCTCTCCACCCTCCTCCCCAGTTTGTTCTTCTTCCCCGCCATCCGAATGTCTGTTTTAATTGTCCAATTGCCACAGTGCTTGTC
>NW_006399786.1:16371750-16389126 GCF_000299155.1 Elephantulus edwardii | reverse complement strand
ACCAGTCAGATCTGATTTGACGGTACAATCACACACACACACACACACACACAAACACACACCCCCCCCCCCAAAAAAAAAGAACTGGCTTTGACAAGCACTGTGGCAATTGGACAATTAAAACTGACTTTCAAGGGGGGAAAAAAAAGAATGAACTGGGGAGGAGGGTAGAGAAAGTAGTGCGACAATGAATGAATGAAACCCAAAATCTCTGTAGATGTTCATTAAAATTAATAAAATTTAACATAAAAAAAAAGATTGAGGTAACAAGACCTATCTCACAAACATGTTATCAGTAGGGGTCAGTCTTTGATGAAGGATATTATGCCTGGTAAGCACTCTTCTCCAGCACCACAGCTCAAAGGTATCAATTCTCTATCATCCCTATTCATTGTCCAACTCTCCGACGCATAGCATGTAGTTGCGAAGACTATAGCCTGGATCAGGTGCACCTTAGTCTCCAGTCTGATGTTGTTGCTCTTCAGTACTCTTGAGAGATCCCGCACAGCTGACTTTCCCAATGTAATTCGTCTCCTTATTTCCTGGCTGTTGTTACCAAGAGTGTTGATTGTGAAGCCAAGTAAACTAAAACTGTTAACTATCTCAATCTCTTCACCATCATGTTTGGGAGAGTGGAGGGACGGCACAGGAGAGGAAGACCCTCGATGAGATGGATCGATTCTGTGAGTGGAGTGGTGGGAATGAGTGTGTTTGAGATGGTGAGGTTGGCACAGGATAGAACGGCATTTAGGGCTCTTGTACATAGGGTCGCTATGAGTCGCAAGTGACTTGATGGCACATAACAATAAGCAGAGGGTCACTGAGACAAGAGGAAAATATCAACAAGATTGACAGGCACATGGGCTTAAGCAATGGGCTCAAATAACAAAAGTTACCATGATGACACAGGATCAGGTAGTGTTTCAGTCTATTGTACCTAGGGACCTCAGTACTAAAATGAACAGCACCAAATTACAGCAATAAACATATTGTACATGTGAGATTTAGTTGTCATGTTTCTTAATGTCATCTAATCTGGAATCAGGGAGCTCTGGAGGTTTAGAGATAAGGAGTTGTACTGCCTAACTCAAATACAGCTGGGTTCGAATTCACTAGTTTTTCCTTGGGATAAAGATGGGTAATCTCCTGTTAGATTTATTGCTGCTGAAAACCCTCTGGCAGGTTGACTTCCAACTTGAGGGTACAAATCCACAATAACCTGGGATAGTTCTCAATTTCCGTTATGACTTTAATCTTTGTGAGAATGCAAGCCAGTCATTTGTTAGCCTGTCTCTCAATTGGAATCTCTTCTGCTTTTTTAAAAACAAATTCTTATTTCTTTGAGGAGTTCTACGTGTGGTTTTGAATGAAGTACTTAAATGCCTGGAGAGTTGACTTTGACGCATATTTACAAAGCAGAATGGCTTTATGGGGTCATTTCTAAACCACAATCTTTACTCCACTCAGCCTAACAGCAAACAAGTCCCTTTTGGGAGAAGATTGGCTGTTCTTTCTCCCAGGGAGCCACATGTGACTCTGAATCCTTATCTTTCAGATAGCAGCAGGACACTTATGGTTAAAGCTGTAACATCCATGAATGATGATACTGGGTAGAATGGGCCTCCTTCCTCAAGTTCTCTTTCAGTCAGATGATGGTGAAAACTCTTACCTCTAAAATTATTTGTAGCTAAAACACAGACAGTAAAACATTTTTCTATTTAGAACTGATTTGCTTGTATTGCAGCCTCTCCCCTTACTGTATTGTCGTTGTTATGTGCATCGAATCGCTCAGGACTCATAACAAAAACAGCTCTGAACCCTGCTCTGTTCTGAGGTAGTCTCAATGACTCCAACACACCTATCCCCACTACCCCAGCTACTCTGTCAATTCATCTTATATGGGGTCTTCCTCTCCTGTGCTGTCCCTCCACCCTTCTGAGCATGATGTCCTTCTCCAAGGACGGGTCCCTCCTGCATCTGCACAAATTTAATTCAACGAAAAGTAAGTTTGCCCAAGAATTAGCACGTAATCTTTTTAATCGTTGACGCTTAAATGACCTGAGAGCTTCCATTTCCAGAATCTCACCTTTGCAGCGATGACCTATGCCCTAAACTCAAAAAACAAAGAACTACAAAGAGAGGTGGTGGGTGTTACTCATTAAAACCACTGAACAAATATTTGTTAAGCTTCTAGTGTATGTCAGGCTCTGTTCCAAGCTCTGGGAATACATCAGAGAACAAAACAAAACACAAATCCCTACTGGGGAATTCATTGGACAAATTAAAATGTAAATGAAAAAGGAGTAGAAACCCAGAGGCCCATTTTCTTACATAGGAAGGGGCATGCCTCCATGAAAAGGGGCAGTCCTGAGGTTGGAGATTCCAGTTTGAAGAATGCTACGGAATCCCTGGCCAATGCACTGAAAAGAAAATCTCGGGTTTATCCAAACGCGCAGTATAATTGGTTACTTGGAGCTCCAAAGGCCAGAAAGGACAGACGGGGAACAGAGCTGCTCTCAGTCTCTTCTCAGCCAGCCTCCTCATCCAGTGTCCAGCCTCTGGACCGCCGCACACTTTCAAAGTTTTCAGCTCCTGGTCCTGCGTCCTTGCCCGGCGGCACCTCCTGGGCATAGCCGCACACCTGGGACCGCGCACCGTGAAAGCCTCGCGGGGATGGAGCTCGCAGGAGTCAGCTCCTCCAAGCGACCTCTCACTGCAAAACCATCAGGGTGGTTTATCCAGGTCCCTTCCAGCCTCGTTTCACGCCCAGTCCCTGCCCCCGCGACGACCGAGGGACCAGGATGGCAACCGGGGAGAAGGCGGGAGCCCGTTTGTGACCTCGCATTCTGAAGTTTGGAAAGGGAAATCGCGAGCCTTGGGAACTCGAGTTGCAGTCGAGGATGGTACCCGGTGTCCTCGCGGGGGCTGGCAGCCCTACGAGCGTGGGATCCCGGTCCCTGCCGGGCTGGATCCCCGCCCTCTCTCTCTCGGGACGCGAACAGGCTACCTGAGCCGCCGGCGGCCCCGCCTCCGTGCGCGCTCCTACCCGGAAAAGCCACTGCGCGGCCTCTGGCCCTGCTTCCCCCGCAGGACCCGAGTCTTCCCACCTCCTTCCCGAAGGAAAGCCTAGCCCTCAGCACCCATAGATAGGCATCGGGGAGCGTCACCCTATTTGCTCCCTCAATGATAGGTTTGTGATTGCTTGCTTTGATACAGTGAAGACGGAGGGCTGCACTCCAAGAGACGGAATTCTGTTTCCTATATCGAATTTAGATATAAAACCCGGGAACATTTCGTCTCCGGCGCTTTGCTGTCTAAAATGTCAACAAGATCCCAGTCCCACACGGTGGCCAGGGGTTGACAAGGGACGCAACGCGGGGCTGGCGCAGAAAGGTCGTTCGAGGCTGACGACGTGGGGAGACAGGACCTGCGGGTAAAGCTTGCACCGGCCTGATTAGGAAACATTCCTTTTACGCAGCGCAGATACATTCTCCTTCAGGCTCTGGAGAGGGTTCCAGTCTCCAAGTAGCAGCCAGGATTAAAAGAGAGGCCACAATTGCCGGGATGGTTGAAGACAGGAAGGAGAGCGGAGTCCTGCGTCTCGATTCCTCCCGAAGACCCACTTCTCCACTGGCCCAAGAGCCGTTCTTGGACGTGACGTCCCACTGAGAAGTGTGGCTCAGCTGTGCTGGGGGCTCCAGAGCGGGGAGCGTGGCCCGAGGCTCGGGCCCCGCAAGGCAGGGCCCGGCCAGCTTCATCTGTTTGTCCTGAAAGGTGTGCCGGGCCCGGGAGCGGCTTTTCCGGTGCAGGACAATTGCCCTCGCCACCTCCCGGCTGCCACAGGCGGGTCCCTCCCTCGATCGGCAGTTAGTTCTCTGGGTCGCCGCGCCCTAGTCAGCTCCTCGCCCCAGGCCTCACCTCTGGCCTCCTTTTGCCTCCCCAGTCCGGCCGTTCGCTTTGACCCTTAAAAGCCTCCGACTCGGTCTCTCTGCGCCCTCCCCCCCTCCCCCCGCCCCGGCCCAGCTGGCCGTCCTCCGAACCCAGCTCCAGCCACCCGACACCTGTTGGTTACCTCTAAAGGCGACCACTCCTTTCCTTGACGTCTCCAGACAGCCCCCCTCGGGTCCTTCACCCCTCACCCCTTTCCCGTCTGGCCTCAGCTACCCTCTGGGTGGCAACTGCCCCTTCCCCGCCCCTCTTGTCTCCCCTTCCTCGCGCCCCCACCACCTCCATTCATCCAGCCATTGTCTCCCGCCCCCTCCTCCCCGCCCAGAGCGGCCTCCTCCCCCATTGCTGCCACGTAGTGGTTTGAAGGAGCCAATGGGCCGGCGCCGCCAGGTGTCTTTTACCTGCACCACGTGGGGGAGGGGGCGGGCAGGTAGAGCCACATCCCAAACAGAAAAGCTTTCAGCCATTGCGCGCGCCTCCCGGAGGAGTCGTCCTGCTCCCTGCTTTATGCATAGCCGCTCTGGCCATTGAATCCAAAAAGGGCAGGCCCGCTGCGCCCTCCTTCCCACCCCCCCTTCCTGCCCGGGGTGTGGAGCTCGGGCCAGGTGTGGGCTTGGTGGCTGGTTACCGCCTTTTGCACCAGTGGCGGCTAGGAGGGGGGGTGGGCGCGCTTTCTTTTCTTTTTAGAAAGAAGGTTTGAGCCCAGGTTTCCCCTGCCGCCCTACCTCGCCGCCTCCCGACCCCCCCTTTCCCCCCTCCCCACCTATCGTCATGACGGCGTCTCCCGACTACTTGGTGGTGCTTTTTGGGATCACCGCTGGGGCCACCGGGGCCAAGCTGGGCTCGGATGAGAAGGAGCTGATCCTGCTGGTGTGGAAAGTGGTGGATCTGGCCAATAGGAAGGTAATTCTCCACGTTTTTGGGGGCCCCCTGCAAGGCGTGGGACAAGAAGTTTGTTGTAAAAGTTTTAAGGTAGGAGGAGGAGTCGGTAAACAAGCGCTCGTTTACTCGCTTTGGGAACCCTGGACGCGAGGCCTAAGAGGAGCCGGAGGAAAACCAAAGTTGTTGGCCCACTGCTTTCTGACCCTTCAGCCCCCACCGCGGAGCCGGCTTCTCTGGAAGCACGAGCAGAGCCAGGGTGGGGTCCCTGCGGCCGTGGCGCCCACTTAGGGGGGCCTTTCCGACCGGATCCGGTGGGTGCGGGGCGGGGGCTGCCACGCGCCTGCCGGTGGGCATCGATGCTGCTGCCCGACCCTCGGGGAGGCCCGCTGGGGTGGGGGTGGGGGGAGCGAGGGAGGAAGGTGAAATGAGATGGAGCCGGCGCAGCTGATGGAGGGAGAAACTGACTACTGCTTCTCTCCCGGGAGGTCGGACAGTTGCACGAAGTACTAGTCAGACCGGATCAGTTGGAACTGACCGAGGATTGCAAAGAAGAAACCAAGATCGACGCCGAGAGCCTGGCGTCCGCGCCGCAGCTGGACCAAGCCCTCCGACAGGTGACAGTCCTGGGCCTCGCTGCCCCCGGGTGTCCACGCATGCCTCCTGGGCCGAGCTGGAAGTGTACACTGGGCCATATGGTGGGAACGTTCCTTCCAGGGCCACCCAGACGCAGCCAGGTGGCCGGGTGTCGCGGTCCCTGTTTGCCACCCAAATCCAAGCGTCTTGGGTCGAAGCTGGCAAGCTTTTGAGTTGTGTCCTGAGTCATTGCAGAGGCCCAGCCAGGTTTTCCTCGTCGGGCTTCCGTAATGAGGAGTACGCCCAGGGTTTGGACCGCGGTGCCCGGTGTCCCCGCGCGCGCCTGGCCTCTCCCAGGGCAGGGGGCGCTGTGGGGCAAGCCCGCGGGCGAGGCGCAGCCGCGCGCCCCAGGGCTTCGCGTGCCTTCCGGGGTTTCAAAGCTTTGCTTCCTTTCGGCTTCAGGTGCCTCGGTGTCTGCGCCGGGGAAGGTTTGCGGGTCCGAACTTGTAGGACAGTTCCCTGGGTCACCGGGGGGGGGGGGGTGGCCTGAAACCCGGCTGCGCGGCACCGGGCGGTGCGTCACAGGTGTTTAACACCTGTGGAGGAACAGTGGCGCTCCGCTGGCCTCGTGGCCCTGGAACACAAATTGTGAATTAAGGGAGCAAATACACTCCTGCAGGAATGTTGCCAGCCTACGTGACCATTATGCATATTCGTTTATCAGAAATTTGTATCGTTTATAAGCCTTAAAAAGAAAAGGAATACTAGGGAATGATGTAATCCGAAGGCAACCCGCTGATGAAAAAAGACTTCTGGCGTCAAAATCATGAATGGATTTTCGGAAACTTGAAAGGGGGAGAGTAACCTTGTGGTGGTGGTGGGGTTTGTTGAGAAAGTTGAGATGGAAAAGAAGCTGTCAGCGTTGTTGCTTCTCAGTATTTGTGAATCTCTTCGTCAGTTTCATCCCTGTGTGTCTTGGTCTTTTTTTTTCTTTTTCTTTTTCTTTTTTTTTTTTCAGTTTAACCAGTCAGTGAGCAATGAACTGAATATTGGGGTAGGGACTTCCTTCTGTCTCTGTACTGATGGGCAGCTTCATGTCAGGCAAATCCTACATCCTGAGGCTTCCAAGAAGGTAAGAGGGTTCTCAAAAAGCGAGTGGACCTTTGGCGGTGACTGAAGGGATTTTAAAAAAATTTTTTTTTTAAAAAGCAAACAACTAATGGTTTATTCCGGTTTATTCTTCCATAGATGCGCTATACTTGAATGCCTAGGTGTTCTGAATTGCAGTGATTCTTTTTAGAAATATTCTGGTGATTAATGAAATACTTTCTGATTTTGAATCTTTTTTTAAAATGCTTATCATCGTCTTTCAACTAATATGATGTCTGACTTTTGAATATTTAAAATTACAAATAAGGAGAGATGCGTTTTAATACATGGTGATATTTCCATTTGAAGGACAGGGAGAGGGAAACACAAACATTTTTAGTTGTAATTACACTATTTTCATGAAAAGTTCTTTACAACTTGTAACCTAGTGAAACATTAGTTATACCACACTGTTCTTTGACTAACTTCAAAATGGAATGCTTCTCCTGTCACAATAATAGGGTTGTTGTTGTTGTTAAGTGCCAGCTGAGTCGCATATTGACCCTATGAAGGAGAGTTCTCGAAGCTTGTGTCCCTTTCATCCTCTCTCCAGGTTCGTATAATAGGGTTAGGCCATCTTAAACATTTTGCTGTGGTTTTGTTTTTTTATATATACAGAAGGTGAAGGAATGAAAAAAAAAAATACAAGTTGGAGATTGAATGTGATTATTTCTCTACCCTCCTTGAGACTTATTGTGAAAGGCAAGTTGTGAGCTTTAAAAGATGAAAGTAACTATTTTTATGTTTGAGACACATCTTACAAGGGAAATAAAGTACTTAGACAAACAATAGATGGCATAGGTAAGTAGTCTGTGCCAATTTTTCTCCTTTCAGTCAAAATAGGGAAAGGGGAGGAAATGAGAGATAAGTGCATATTGATAGAAAAGCTTGAGGAAGTAATTCAAGTTCCTATATCTTCACAGGTAACAAAATTATTTCCTCTATAGCAAACTCGGTAATTATTTGAAAAGAGGATTTTAAAAGTTGAATGTTAGACTGCTACCTGTCCCCTTAATCTGTGTATTATTAGATATATCTAATATTTGTAAATTATATATATTTTATAAACATTAGATTTCCCTTCATTCCAATAGAAAGGGACAAGATGTAACTTTTATTGGGCACAAAGAAAATGGTTATTATGTTTTATTTGTTGTTGCTTATTAGTTTTGATAAACTGCTTCAGATGTGAGAGAAGACATCTAGAGAAAAATTGTGACATTTTCCTAAGCCACTTCTATTTTAATTATAGGAAGTTGAAACAATTAATTTAGTATCATAATGAAAATAATTATTAATGAAAGAAACTAGGGAACTCATAAAAAGAAATAATCCTGCCATTCAAAAGATATTTTGTTTGTTGCAATGATCTTTAAAATTAAGATTTTAAAACTAAGGTAAAAAGTGCTTTAACATAATATTTTTAGAATTTTTTTATTTTAATTGTGATGTTACTGAGCTTACAGAAGAGTTGGACTTTGATTTATTTATTGTACATTTTACTCCCTCCCCCAGTTCACTTTCTCTTTTAAAATATTCATACATTATTGCACACAAAAAAGACAATATATTAACTTTTTAAAATTTTAGTGTCAACATTTAGTCTTCTATATTTTCGTAGGAAAAGGTGACTTACCAGGAAGGGCCTACTACATTGACTTTGGTTTTAGTGTAATATCAACAGCCTCTGCAGGTTACGAGCAAGATCAGTTCCTAAGTGTATCTTTCAGTCAAGTTTGTTGGTAAGTTAGAACAGGTGCACATTGTTCTTATTTAGCCTTAGTTTAGTGCAAGAAAATGTTTTCAGGAGGCTTTTCAATGATTTAAAAGCTTCACGAGCAACAAGTGCAGGTAATTGTGATAAAGCTGTTGTGACTTTCAAAGTGAGACCAAACTTATACATTATTTAGTAAGACAACTAATTGAAAAGCTAATCACAGGAAAGTGAAGCCAAACAGTGAGCTTGGCTGTGACTCATTAGCTGCAGCTACTACTTAACGCACAGCTGAGATTGTGAAGATGGCTAGGGTATAGAGGGCTGCTATAAGTGGGCGCTGACTCGACAGCACCTAACAAGAGTTGTCTGTAAGGCAGCTGTAACTTCCCTAGTGTTTGTATTTTGTATGAATGTAGCTAAGTTGAGGAAGAAGAATAGACAGTCTTCCCACATTACCTTGTATGGTCAAGTGGAACTAACTCAAGTAGACCAATCTTTTCTTTTTAGACATCAATAACTGGGTGATAGGGGTTGGTGTTTCGGAATTAGTGAGACTGGCTCAGGACAGGGAAGGATTCAGAACAGCTGTACATAGGGTTACTATACATTGCAGACAACTCAATGGCACATAACAATAACATGCTATGACAGGTTTGAAAGCAGGAGTGGTATCCACTTCCTAAATAACATGCCTCCAGAAACTATGAACTTTGATAAATGTCGATAGTTGTAGAGGGGCATAGGCCTTTTGTTCTTAAGGTTGCTATGAGTTGTGCACAACTTGAAGGCAATCAACAAGAAGTTCTTTTTATTACAGCTTTTAAATTAGTTTTTTTAGATGGTGTTAAGGATTCACTTTTGAATGCTGTGGCCACGATGCAGTGATATTTGCATGAGCAACTCATGTCTATGAAAATCCTATAGTAGGCATTCAGTGAAGGAATATATTAATACATAAATGCTACAGGCGTACATGTTGTTTAATGCCGTCGAGTCGTAGACGACTCATAGCGACCCTATGAACGAACAGCCTGAGCACTGTTCATAGAGTTTCTGGAGGCAAGCCATTTCGGAAGTGGATGCCGCTCCTGCTTCCAGGCTTGATTTAGTCGGGAAGCTCCAGCCAACACTGTCCACCATGGGTGCCCATTACTACGATTGGCACATCACTGTCACAGGCTTCAGCATCACAGCAACCACGAGTTACCTCTGTACAGCAGCGCACAGACCAGTGCTATACCACCTCCTGAATCTTACGTGTACAAATGAGTAAATTCCCACTAAGTGAACAAAAATATTTGAAATTCTAAGAAAAAGATTTTTAAAAATTCTAAGAAAAAGATTTTTAGTTTATTCCTTCCAACAAAAAACCAGTAAAATAAGATTTGTTATTAGCCTAATAGTTGAGCTTTGTTTACTGATGTCCGTCAAAACGGTGCTGGTAGCTAACAACAGATGATCTTACTACTTTGCCTTTGAGATTTGTAATACTTTTTTTAAAGTCTAATTTAAGTCATTGCGTACACCCTGATTAATGATTAGGAAAAAGATTGCACAGCAAGAATATGTTTATGGTAATTAAGAATATTGTTTATCTAATTATGCATGAACATATTCATTGTCAAGAACCCTATAATCAGAACTATTAAATTTTACTGTTAAATTTGAGAACTGACAAGGCTGCTGTTGCTGACTGAAATACAAGTGATGTTAAATGTGAAAAGATTGTACTGTTTTAATGCAAGACATGTAAAGTGTAAAAACCTGAATAAGCATCTGAAATGTTTTGAATGGCATATTTACTAGAGCACAAATACTGTTAGCCATTACTTTAAGATGACTTATTCTTTCCTCCCTTGATATTGGTACATGTATTCTAATATTATAACCAGTATAGGCCAAACTATGAAGAAGAAATCCACTCTTGCATTTTTTAATTCTTAGGTTCCTAATTATAGTGGAGTCTTTGAATCAAATTTAAATAATTGACAGTATCTCTTGTTCTTCCTCAGAATGTATTATTGCCTGAATGCTTCTATTCGTTTTTTGATCTTCGAAAAGAATTTAAGAAATGTTGCCCTGGTTCACCTGATATTGACAAATTGGATGTTGCAGCAATGACAGAGTGTATCCTTTTAATGAGACTCAAGAATAGTTTGAAAAGAGGGCTCCAGGAAAAAATATGGTAGTTCAAGAAACATTAATGCATTTTGTTTTATCAGCTTGTCCAAAGTTTTTCTACTATGCTAAGATAAAGAGGAATTGTACCGCTATGGGCTTATTTCAAAATGCTTATAATTTTGTGAATTTGAACAGTGATTGCTAGTTGAATGGATTTAGAGAAATGAATGGTGTTTGTGAGGTGACTATGCAGAATTCCATTTCAGAATTAGGCTGATTTGTGCCCATGACTTTAGAGAACAATTTGAAGACTTTTTAAAAATATAGGATTTATTTTTGACTGCTTTGAAATGAATATGATTTTTTTTTTAAAGTTATAGGCATGTGCTCTTTATTCATGTTGTTCACTCGCCCTTCTTTTAGCCTCCCCTGCCTTTTTAAAATATGTCTGAGACCTTGATTATGGTAGACCATCACTGGAGAGTGAGTCAGAATTTCCCTGCAAATTTTTTAATTACTAAGATAACATATTTTATGCATTATATATTATAAAATTAAATTTTATAATCACAAATCTTGTAATCATGAGTGCCTATCTTCTCTCATCCAGAAACTAAGTAAAAAGTTCTAAATAATAAGTGAGCATGTGCTTAATAGATCACATGAGTAAGTTACATTACTATCAGAGTCGTCATAAAATAAAGTATCCAGGATATTTTCAAGTTTGTGAGCTGTAGGTATTTGTTGTTAAACTTTCAAATTCTTTTTCAGAAACTAGTCTGCTTTTTCTTATTTTTAAAAAAATTCCTAAAATGCAAAATTGTGTTTGTGTGTTTTTCCTAACTGATTATAAGCACATCAAACTCACTTTTTTCCCTAAACTAATTTTTGTCTTACTCTTGAAAGTAAGCTGGAATTTATATTTAGTGATAATTGGTAGTGATTGGTCCAGAGTGCTAAAAAACAGCAATGTCAGTCTAGTATGTGTTTATATATATTACACAGTGTATAGATATATTGCAAAGTTATATTCTTAAATTGTATTTTAAGATACAAAGTTGACTTTTAGGTGAGTCAGTATGATACTCTGCTAATTATTTGCTATTCCTTTAATTCAGTTTTGTAATCTTCTGTTAATTTTTTTTTTAAGTTCTAGGCAAATGAAAATTGGAAGTGTTTGACTATAACAAGGGATGAATTGTGGCTAAACTAAAGTTGGTTTCTATTTTTTCTTTTGTTGTTTTAGTTGGTTTCTATTTTTAAAGTTTAAAGGATTGATGATCTCATGACCATTTAGTGATGCATTTATTGAAAAACTAGGGGCCTGTCTATCCCTTCCAGAATCCATTCCGTTTCTTTGGGCTTTCTCTAGGAAGAATCTTAGCAGTCACATTATTGAAATTAGATTTTAATCTTAAATTTTGTTTCCATTTAGCAAGTAAGAAAAGATTTTCCTGGCATTGGTTTTTATTTCACATTAAGCTTTGGTCAGTTATTTATGACTCCTGTTCAGACTTAAGCCACCATTCCTTAGGTTAACCACAGTCATAAAATTTGAATGTCAATTTGTCCTAATGTGTGCAAATATTTCCACCGCCCCTGAACAGAAGAGTTGTTCTATTCTTTTAGGGGACTGCAAGATATCCTTTCTAATATTCAAATGACACTGGCATTTGAAAAGACCCTTGGTGGTTTTGTCAAGGTGATAGGCTATCCAATGCTCCTGAAGTTGCTATTGCCAACCCTTGTAAAGGAATAAGAGTATGCAGGTTGACTTAAGTATTGTAGACACGTGGTATTAATCAGTTTGCTAGTTTCCTCAGTAGACTTCCAGTACTTTGAGTATTGGGAATATGGTTTATTAACTTTAATCCAATGGTGTTTTACATCTCTCTGATATTTGTGTTTATAATATCTTTTAAAATAAAGGAAAACACATGAGACCTTTAAAATAGTAATATGTAATATTTAAATAATATCCAGAATTTGCAGGCATTTATGGAACATCAATTTTAAAGACCGAGTCTGTTCTCATTTTGTAAATGAAGGAAGACCAAGGTGTAGTCATACAACCTGGTCTGTAATGTTGAGTGGACTTAACTTTCCTGAGAGTTTCTTGGGTTCTCCAAGCCTCACTTTTTTTTAAAAAAAAATTTTATTCTAATTATGATTTTTTATTTTATTATTTGTGTGTGTGCGTGTACCTTCAAATCAAATCTGACTGATACAGGAGGAGATTGTCCCTCCTTCCTCGGCAGAATTCTGGAGTGAAAGCTTTGCAAACTATCAGGCCCTATATAAATGAGAAGTAAGGCCACTTTGAAAAAGAAAAGGTTTATGAATTCCTTGAATGCCATTGTGGCTGTCATTTTAGCATTTCATTCTTACGGTTTTTGTATTAGTTCTAAAACCACGTCTGGAGTTAAGCCTCTCTGCATTGTTGTAGTTGCAGTTTTGTTTGCTGTTGAATTAGATAGTACTGCATGGAGGGAGGACCTCACTCATTTAGCAAGTAAGCTGTGGGTGGCATTTTGAAAGCTTTTGCCTAATCAGGTGAGGTGGCGAGACTGTGTTGGATGTGATAATAAGCATGTGGCTTCAGTGATTTAATTCACTGATTTATTCTCATTAATCAAAACCTCTGCCATTTTATTTATTTCACTTACCAGGTCTTTACTAAGTACTTGAACTGTTGTTGTAATGAAGATGTGTAATTAGGGAGTGGGTGCAGTGATGATGGGAGAAACTTAACAGTGGAGAACATAAAAATGTAGCCCAGTGGGAAAAGCAGCACCCATTTTATAACTGGGCAGATTGAGATTTCCTTAGTTAAATGTATCAAAATTTGAGCCCAAGTCCCAATTGTGGGAAAATCTTGCTTATTAACATGCTATTTGCCATCATCAAGTAAGAACCACCTCACAGCTAGCCCTCCCGTAAGTTTTCAGAGACTGTGAATCTTATGTGAGGAGATTACTTCTCTTTGTTCCATGGAGCAGCAGGTGGATTTGAACTGCTTGCCTTTGGATTTTTAGTGTAACTCACTGGGCAAGCCACCACGGATACCTTGACTAGGTGGAGTTATTTTCCTGAATGAACAAAGATCTTATGAAGATTATTTTAAATAATGACATTTAAGTTTATATTCTATCTTTCCTCAGTACATAGTGAGTGGTCAAATCATTCAGCCATGAAATGAAGTAAATTCTGAGTTATAAAATTCCTGTCTCGTAGGGCATGTGTTCTTTGATATAACTGACAAATGCTAGTTCAGGAGTTTAAAAAAATAAAAAAATCACTATATCACTCTTGAAACCCATCCAATGCTTGGTAGATATGTGGCTGTATGTTAGTAGCAGATTGTGACATTAGCCTGTATTTAAAAATAGGGAGAAAAATATTCTGAGTAGCATAGTGGGATGTACTCAGATCAGAGCCTCTTTTCACTGTACCCCCAGCCTTACTTTCCCAGTCTTTAAATGGGTATGACTGACTATAGATAATGTACCCACAGAGTTAAAGCCTGGCCCGCTCTGTATCCTCTAACATGACTGAAATCCTGCTTACCTCTGCAGGTCACTGGGTGTCTCAAACAAGGAAAAAACCCAACCCAGCTGCTGAACAACTTCCTTATTGACTTATGCTCTTGTTTAAACTCTCTACACTTAAAATGATTTTATTTTCTTAGGAGACTTACATAGACTTCTTAAGACGTAAGCTACGTGTTCCTCTGGGTACATTTTTTGGATTACTTGGGTTTCACAATTTATAAAATACTGTGGAATTCATTGTGTCTTTAAATAGTTATTTGTTCTGATTAGTTGAACTGGTCTTTGTAATCCTATGGACCTTTGTTACCCTGCTTAACAGGTGGGGAGGGTAGCACTGAATCTTCCTTGGTACCTTCCTGTGCAGGAAAGGGATTTAAAATATCTCCAAGTGTACACTTAAGCTAGGTTAGGAATATAACTTGTGGAGGTGGGAGGGACAGGAGGGGCGGAGTTATCTTTGGCATCTCATTGGCATGATGTGAGCCAGATCTGCAAATTTCCCTGGCTTGTGGTCTATAATAATTTAAATGACTAGAAATTGTATTCTTTGCCAGCACTCAGTAAAAAAGGACTTGTTAGGTTAACGACATGTGGTTTATTTTAATTATAAAATAATTTACTTCTAAGATGATAACTTAGTAATTCCAGGGCACAGTTATTACGGTTTTACAGATGGTTCTAGAAATCTTGTCAATATGTCTCCCTTTCCTAATTTGCTTATCCCATTGAAATGACATTTTCTACAGTAAAACTTTTTGTTTCTTGTTGTATTACTCCTTCCCTTATCCCAGAAGGTAATTGTCAATTTAGTTAGAAGTAATTTCTAACAAAATAGAAAGCCCTCCATTACAAAAATACCTCCTGAAGTAGCAGTTGTTAGGTATTGCCTCCATATTTTCTCAGTAAGATTCAGAGGAATGAAAAGAACTATGATTTTCAGATTCTTTTCTCAGAATTCTAGATTTGTTTCCTATCTTTCCTTTATGCAAATTGTAGTTTTTAAAAAATTATTTATTTTCTTGTTGTGTTCTGTTGAAACAGATCGACTGGCACAGGGGGAGATTGACCCTCCTTCCCCAGCAGAGAATCTGGTGGATTTGAACAGCATGCCTTTGGGATTGGGAAATCTTAGTTCTTTTTAACTGAAAAGTTGTTTTTTGTTTTTTTTTTTAACTGAAAAGTTTTTTTGTTTTTTTAACTGAAAAGTTTTTTTTTCTTTTTTTTTTTTGAAATCTTAGTTCTTAATAGAAGGATTAAAAGACAAAAGTTAGAACCTTTTTCTTGCCATATTTTATTTGTTCAGTAATCTAGACAGTTATATGGTTATGCACTAATGTAAATAAAAGCAAACACATGCATCAAAAGAAGTGAAAAATGGCTTTGTTTTGTGAGTTAGAATTTTGAGCTGAGATGCAATTAAGAATATAGTTTAAACTTTTTCAACAGTTGAAGTGTTGGTGTGTTTATATTATGATTGATTCTTTTAGATAGAAATGAAAACCTTAATTTAAAACAATTATTTGCTCATCCTTCCACAGAGCAGCTGGTGGATTTGAACTGGGTGCCATTGGGAGTACATTGCAGCTTCTTGCCACTAGGCCACCAGTGCTCCCTCTTAGCTAGAAAGGAAAACCTTAAAGCAGTTATTTGCAACTAAAAATGAGGTGTTTTGAAACCAACTGTGTCAGATTTTCAGGTAGTTGGCAAATACTAATTCTCTTTTTTGTAGATAAATATTGATGAGCTTGGTGAAAATCTTTCTGCTTCTAAATTTCTGCCTTGTGTTTCATAAATGTTACACTAAGAAAAGTCTTTCTAAACAGGCTGAGACTCTCTCTAAGATCAGTGCAAATGTAACTTGAAGGTAGGTAGCCTGTAATGTTAGTCTTGTTCCCACCACGTCTGTCTGGCTTTACCTCCTTCTTTCCTCATGGCATTTCACATTTGTAAAGCTGGCTAAGCCTGTTGGTTCTGTTGTGGCTGCCTCTAGGGCAAAATGAGTAAGTTGCATGACTAGCCATTAATCAGGAAGCATAGACTCATCTTTCCTTCCCTCAAGATCAGACGTGCACAAAGTAATTCAATATATAATTATAAATTGATAGGGGAAAAATTGGTACTAAAACTTTTCTTCTAACTCCTCTGTTTTTGTTACTCATGTTAACTTTTGTTAAGGATTAAGAAGTGAACAAACCTCCCTGAAAGGCGTTAAAAGACTGTGGATGTGTGTGAAGGGGTGCTTTTGGCATGCAGAAGGTTGAGTGACTTTTTAAACGTTAACAGCTTAGAGCTGCTGATCTTCTTAGTGTGCGATGGTTTGAACGGAAACATGTCAGTACCTGTTACGTGGAACCAAGTTTGTCAAATGTCAAAAGAATATTCTTAATTAAAAAGTCACAGAACACTTTAGCTATAAAATCCATCTCTACTCAAAGGATACTTGACATTTTTAACATAGTGAGTTTTTTAAAACCTATTCATTTGACTTTTTAAAAGTGTTTTACTGTTTTCAGTGAAAGTTTGTGCAAAAATGTAGGTTTCCATTGAACAGTTTGTGTGCAGATTATCCTATGGTCTTGGTTGTTTTTATCAATAAATTTTATTTATGTATTGAATTGAAATTGAAAATGTATTGAAATATAAAATTTATATATAAATGTAAATTTTGTACTTGAATTTTAAAATTTTGAGCAAAATATTGCTTAGAACAAACTTAGCAAGGCTTTTTGTCTTGAGAGTAAGAGAATTATTTACACACAGTCATATTATGTTTTCATACAAGCTCCATTACCTACCTACCAGCTAAGTGACTAGATGAGCTATGGAGTAAGTCCCAGTTTCTTCATTTGTTTGGTTTTATTATTATTATTATCTACCCAGTAGGGTTGTTGTGAAAATTAGAAGAAATGAACAGTGTTTTTAGCACAAAATGTTGCCAGTAAATGCCACTACTCACTGGGACAGATATTTTTAAAGGCTCCAAGGGCTGTGGAAAGAGGCAGGAAAGAGAAGAACTCACTCCCTGGAAGCAGTTGAGAAGGAAGTCACAGGAATAGTATCTAAGTGAGTCTTGTTGACATTTGTGACAGGAATTAAGGAGGGCTTTGGTGCTGGGTGAAAGTTAGTCGTAATCTGATTTTGTGAGAGGCTTAGGAAGATAAGAATTATTTTTATAAGAATTTTGGCTGAACAAAGATGAGAAAGATTCCTAAGTCCTGTCAAAAAGAGCAACGTGACTTGACTAGGGTGTATTTTTCATATTCTTATCCCTCCAAAACATAACATATCACATTTCTCCATTTTCTTTTTGGAGATAGAAAGTTATGATGTGACTAACTTGATGTGGCATTTTTTTTATTATTATTATTAAATTTTATTAGTTTTAATGAACATTTACAGAGATTTTGGGTTTTCATTCATTCATTGTTGCACTGT
>NW_006399786.1:16332618-16371650 GCF_000299155.1 Elephantulus edwardii | reverse complement strand
TAGTCTCTTGATTTCCTGGCTGCTGGTAACAAGAGTGTTGACTATGGAGCCAAACAACATGAAGCTGTTAACAATCTCAATCTCTTCACCATCCATCATGATGCTCCCAATCATTTTAAAATGTATTAATAGTACAGTTATAATTTTAAAATGTCAAATAATTAAATTACATACTATTAGTAATTAATCCTTAAAAAACACATAAAAAAACCCACATAAAACAAATATGTGCATAAATAGCAACACTATTTAAAAAATGATTATCTACATAGTTCAAAGAATTTACCCTGGGGAAAGAACATTCATTTGCTAATAAATGTTATGGTATAAATGGGCAACTACTACTTACCAATTTTAAGAGAACATATGCTACTATATGTACAACCACTACTAATATCTACAGAATATATAGTGCTACTACACAGCAGTACACTTAAATTAAGACTAAAAAAGAAATAGGCATTAACTTTTGTCTTAATATAGTAATACCCAAGAATTGGGGACAAGAGGAAGATAAGAATAGGGAATTACCACACCAAATTTTAAAATGTTTTAATATTGGATCATTCAGTAAACAGCCAACAGCACTGTTTTAGTGCCTACAAACAGATAATGATGTCTTGACGTGTATCTTAATAGAACAAAGCCAGTGTCAAGCTATCTATCTGGTATTGACTGCATCATTAAGATGCTCTTTCTTGTTGGCCCCCAGGTGGCAGTGTGGCCCAGAACAGCAGAGAGTAGCTCCTCTCAGCTATGGAGCTCCTGAGATGCACAATACAAAAGCATCTCCTTTCATAAAAGACCTCACATACATCACAAATATTCTCAAAAAACTAATCTATGATCCTAAAAGAAAAAATTAATTGAATAAGTATGAGGGAAGAAAATGAATTCATTGGATTCTACCCCATCTGATCCAACCCAACTCTAGCCCTGAAACATTAATAGAAGAGACCTGTACTTTGTACAATTCAGGTATCATTCATTGTAAGCTGAGTGGTGAATCTCAACTATAAGGTAGAAATCTATTAAAAATGTGTAAATTGGCAATCTTCATACTATAAGCGAGTACCGTTCCTAAATCTGTGTCTAAATTAAACTTGGACCTTAACTCTGAAAAGGTATGGTTCATATTTATTTGGATTGATTCAGTTGATAAAACATCTATCTTAGTATACAGTATACAAGTAGCTTTCTAGGATTTCCAAGGGCATAGTAATTAAAGAGCTAGGATGGCGACGAGAATTCACCAGCTGCTCCACAGGAAAAAGAAGTCTTGTCTGTAAGATTTGCAGATTTGGAAATTATCTAGGGACATTTATTCATTCTGTCAGAGCCTCTGAGTCAAATTTATTTGATGGTGGTGTGTTTGGGTTTTCAGCTTGGTACCTTCTGATGCATAAAAAGCATACGAGAAACACTAGAGATACTTTAAAATATCTTTAACAGAGGGACAGGATAATAATAAAAATGTCTTATATTGTTGTTGTTTAAGTTACACCTACTATTCTGAACTACTATACATGTCTCAAATTATTAATATAGTAGGTTTTTGAGGCTGGGTTCCTAACACAAGTCAGGTATTCATTTCGCAGAGAACATTTATAAATACCAGTCATTATTAAAAGCATTCACAGACTGAGAGCAGACAACTCAAAAAATATTTTCAGAGGCAGTTAATCACACAGGACGGGACTGTCTATCCTTCTCAGAGGAGCAGTTAGTGGATTTAAACTGCAGGCCTTCTGCACTGCAGCACAGCTTCTTGCCACTAGGTCATCACAACTCTCTTATAGAGGTGATATTGTTGTTTTGTGCCATCAAGTCAACGACAACATACAGGAATCCTATGTACAATAGCTCTGAATTCTGCTCTATCTTGAACAAATTTCACTCTGACACATCCACCCCATTACCTCATTTATTGTGTCAATGTATCTCATCTAGTTTCTTCCCCTCCTGACCTGTCTCTCAACCATTCAAGCATGATATCCTTTTCCAAAGACTGATCCCTCTCGCCCAAATGTCCAAAGTATGTGAGATGGAGTCTTAAAATCCTTGTTTCCAAGGAGAAACTTGGTTTTACCCTTTCTCCTGGCAATCCATGGTATATTTAATACTTTCTCCAGCACCACAACTCAAAGGCATCAATTCTTCTGTCATCATTGGTCATTGTCCAGCTTTCTGATGCATAACAAATAATTATGAAGATCATGGCCTGAATCAGGTGCATCTTGCTTTCCAGACTGACATTCTTCAGCATTCTGTAGCGATCCTGATAGCAAATTATCCTAAAGCAATGACTCTTTTGATTTCCTGACTGCTTGTGTCAAGAGTGTTGACTGTGGAACTGAGCAAGGTAAAATTGTTTTTTTTTTTAAATTAAATTTTATTAGTTTTAATGAACAGTTACAGAGATTTGGGGATTTCATTCATTCATTGTTGCACTGTTTTCTCCACCCTCATCCCCACTTCGATCGTCTCCCCGCCCCAAGTCTGTTTTAATTGTCCAATTGCCACAGTGCTTGTCAAAGCCAGTTCTGATTAATCTTCTTTGTCAGTGTATCCTTTGCCATTCCCCCCCCCCAATGTCTGTTTTAATTGTCCCATTGCCACAGTGCTTGTCAAATGATGTGGCATTTTTTAATGTATGATTATCTTTTGGTTATTTTCACCTTTTCTAGTCATGAGTTAGCAAAATTTTTCTTATAAAAGGCCAAGTATCAAATAATTTTGCTGCTTCCTGCCCCCCTTTATAAAAGTAAAATCCATTCTTGATAAACAACACAAAAAATAGCCCAGTAGTCAATCCCTACTCTATTAAACAATTTTCCCATTCCCTAATATATGCATGTCTCTTTATTTTGACAAGAATCAGCCTGCTCCTTAGTGTTCTCTTGGCCAATTTCCTTCACAACATCCCTTAATTGTAAGAGATGTCTCTGAGTGATAAAAAAAAAACCAACAAAAGACAAAAAACCAAAACCTAGTAAGAGGTAAAGTTGGAGTTGGAAATACTGCTGAGAACTAGTAGCTTATGTCAGTGGCTCTCAATTGGAAATGGTTTTGCCCCCTTGTGGACATTAGGTAATGTCTGGAGACATTTTTAGAAGTAAAGAGAGACCTGGCATGGTACTAAACATCTGATAGTACATAGGAAACCTTGTCTCAAAGAATTATCTGAGTTATGTTAATATCACCATGGTTGAGAAACCTTGCCATCCAATGAGTGGGTATTCTTCTTTATCTATGCCTTTCCCTTATCTTGGTTGCAGGGTGCATGATAAACTATGGTTATTTTTTTCATAAGACAGTCTTAATGATCCTTAGTTTCCCCTGCACCTACCCCCAATAACTCCAGAAAACTAGAGACAGCCATCTTCCCTAATACTCCTTCATCTTTTGGCCCTACTTTTCACAGCAATGAATATCTTTTACTTTCTGTTTTGTAGTCATATTCTCTAAAAATGAGATTGGGCGAGCTCTGGTGGCCTAGTGGCAAGAAGTTGCATTGCAATCCCAGAGGTGCGTGGTTCAAATTCACCAGATGCTCTGCTGGAGAAGGAGGAACAATCTCCTCCTGTACCTGTCAGATCCAATTTGACGCTACACACACAAATAATAATAATTTTTAAAAAATTAAAATAACCCCCCCGAGACTGGATTCTAAGATGCTCTCTAGTGCAATGTTCTGCAGAAAGTCATATTTTTTTATATTTTTAATTTTATTATTTTTGTGTGCATGTACCATCAAATCAGATCTGACTGGTACAGGAGGAGATTGTCCCTCCTTCCCCGGCAGAGCATCTGGTGGATTCAAACCGTTTGGCTCTGGGATTGTAGTTGCAGCTCCTTGCCACTAGGCCACCAAAGCTCCCCAGAAACTCATTTTAATGTAAGTCATTGATCTTGCAAGTGAACATTTGAGGTACATTTTCTAATCAGTTATTGTCATGTTGAGTCTGAACCAACCCCTAGCTGACCCTCCAGAGTGTTTTCAGAGGCAGTGATTACACATGGGAGAAGATTACCCATCCTTTACCTGTGGAGCAGCTAGTGGATTTAAACTCCATGCCTTCGGGATTGCAGGGCAAGTGCATTTATGTCATCATTGGATGATTTAAAGGGGCAAGGGAGATGTAAATATTATCTACAGACTTGATTTTCCTGTGAACATATGTAAATAATTATCCATTTCAAGATCATTTTTTTAAATCCTCGAAATAGCCCATGGGTAGGTCTGATCACTTTTGAGCTATGAAAGTGATCACTCAAGGATTTTAGGGAGACAGAGGATACTTCTTTTCAAATGCCTGCTTTGTGTTTTGGACTAATCATACCTCTTTGAGTCTTCATTTAAAAACAATGCCAAAAGGCAACACTTTGGCTTTAAAGATAATCTAAAATTTCAAAAGGTAGTTAATTTGTCAAGATACATAAAGCTATATTTCCAGTAGCCAGGAAATTAAAAGGCGCATTGCCATGGGAAAGTCTGCTGTTAGGGACTGGAGAGCAATGGTGTCTCCCTGGAGACTAAGGGGCGTTTGATATAGGTCATGGTCTTCACAATCACTTGTTATGCATCAGAGAGTTGGACCATGACCAAGGAGGATAGAAGGAGAATCGATGCCTTGAGCTGTGGTGCTGGAGAAGAGTATTGAGAATACCACGGACCGCTAGGAAAACAGATTCATCCTGGAAAGGGTTAAACCTGGTGGCTCCTTGGAGGCAAGGATTTTGAGGCTCTGTCTAACATACTTTGGACATGTTTTGAGGAGAGACCGGTCCTTGGAGAAAGACATCATGCTTGGGAGGGTGGAGGGACAATGCAGGAGGGGAAGGCCCTCAATGAGGTGGATTGATTCAGTGACTGGGATAATGGGGATGGGAGTGTCAGAGACAGTGCGATTGGCACAGGACAGAGTGGAGTTTAGGGCTATTGTACATAGAGTCGCTATGAGTCGCAAGTGACTTGACGGCACATAACAATCAATTTGTCAGTATACATATAGCTATATTTCCACTTGTAGTATGTGTCACTGCAGAGAAACAGAACTGGTTGAGGAATAATGTAAAAGTGAGTCAGATTAGCATCATGAGAAAGTAGTAGGCCTGGTTGGGGGTGGGGGGTGGTTGTGTTTCTTTTTTTTTCCCCCCTAGAGAAAGGAAAAGAAAAAGTGGCATGGAATTTTAGTTGAATACAGAGTGTGTGTCTTCCAAGGTGGCTGGGTTCAAACTTCCAACTTTCTGGTCCATAGTTGAACAGTTGTTAACAGAAGTAGGTTATGACTGTTGTCATTTACTACCCAGTAGGTAAATTTTATTATTAGTAATACCTCAGAATTGATTTTGCTAACAGGTATCCAACAAGACAGTTGGAGATTTCAAGAATTTTCATGGAGACGTCAAGGGTAGTCTTAAGATTGGGAAGTACTTACATTCCTAGAACCTTACCTAGCTACATGATTTTCCTTATTGACTTTTATCTGTGTCTATTTTAGTTGGCTTCTAGACTCTATATGAGATGAATTTGGGGTTAGAAGCAACCTCATTTTACCTCCACAGAATGTTTCCTTAACGTAATATTTCAGATTTAAATTTTGAGAAAAACAGTTCTGTCTCTCGATATGGAGCTTCTCAAGTTGAAGATATGGGGAATATAATTCTAGCAATGATTTCAGATCCTTATAGTAAGTATTGCTATTATTACAACAGGCACCTAAAATTATATCCTCCTATCTTTCCCTCGTACCTTTGAATGTCTTCCATCACTATGCCTCTCTGGTAGCTAAAATGATAATTTATGTGTTCTAATTTTTAGATCACAGGTTTTCAGATCCAGAGAGAGTAAATTACAAATTTGAAAGTGGCACTTGGTAAGTACTTGGGTTTTATTCTATGTGATCCTTTTGCTTTTTCATTTGAGTTGAAATATTTAGCTTCCTTTACATAGTGGGAACTTTCTTAAACCATTTGGTACTGTGGAGAAAGTATTTAAAACACATTAAGGATGCAGAAAATGTTCTTGGTTCATGGCACACCATGCTACACAGACATGCTCCAAAGGTGGTCTTCTCATTCATAGTACTATAATAGAGACTATAGTAATCTTAACTCATTGGTACTTTATTAGTTTCTAGCCAGTCCAAAGTCATTATGAGAGAAAGACACAGGCAGAGACTAGGAACTGAGGTTCTGTGATTCAGTCCAGTGCCTTCTGGGCCTCATAGTATCACATTTTTTCTCAGTGATCTTTCTCATTGCCTTCCAATGATTAAGCAAAGGCATACTTCTACACCTACACATTTTTCTATACATTCTTGAACCTTAAATTCTGCCGTGTGACTTGTAAAGAATATATTTCTTCTTTTTAAAATGGTGGTAAGTTTTAATTTTCTTTTACTACAAAAGCAGGTCATGGCACTGCAATCCCAGAGGCATGCAGTTCGAATCCACCAGATGCTCTGCTGGAGGAGGGGCAATCTCCTCCTGTACCAGTCAAATTTGATTTGGCGGTATATACACGCACACACAGAAAAATGATTTTTAAAAAAATGAAAGCAAGTCATGCCATGTTTATTCTATGTAGTAAATTATTTTTTTTCTTAAGCTTAATTTTTTTTTTTAAATTTTAATGAATGTAGTAAATTATTTCTTAATATACTACCTTTCGATTTTGGGTCAACTCATAAAAGAACCTTTTGAATAAAAGAGAATTCTACCCCATAGGGATTCTAAGGCTGTAAATCTTTACAGAAACAGACTGTCACATGTCTGTCCTCTCAATAGTAAAAACTACCTACCCAACCAAAACCACTGCCATTGGGTCAATCTTGACTCGGAGTCACCCTCTAGGAGAGGCTGCCCGTTTTCCTCCCTCCAAATGACTGGTGTATTCAGACCACTTTCTGTTGGCTGTTCAACTTATAATGCTCTGTGCCACTAGGGCTCTTTTCATTTTCATGACAGGTCATATGTAAAAGAAGCTTGGATGATTAGTTACAGTCAGCTTGGATGTTGGAGTTAAAATTTAAGAAATATTTACATATTGTAATATTTATTTACATATTACAGATCAGACTGATCTTAGCTCATTTTTCCTTATGCATTGAAAGTAGAGCTTTTTGTGTCTGTTTTGTTCTTAAGAACTTAATTATTGATACCCTTTTTTTATTATGATTTAAGTAAAAGTTTGTAGTGGATTGTCATTCTCTTTCAATTGTCCTTTCACAAGCAAATCTCCAGAGGAGGAAAAATCTTGGGCTGTGAAAGAGTTTATTTGTTTTTTTTTTTACTGAGACAATCTTAAGCTCTTTTACTCGGCTCCATTTTAAAGCCAAGGGAGTAACTGGGGAGGAGTATGAAGTTGTGTGGTTATCTCTATGATCACAGGCAAGGCTTGTTTAAGTTTGCAAATCTCAGTAGTGAATTGGGTGAGATGGTTCAGTTGCCTGAAGAAAACAGATTTCTTTTTTTTTTTTTTAATTGTATTATTTTTACGTGTACCGTCAAATCAGATCTGACTAGTACAGGAGGAGATTGCTCCCTCCTTCTCCAGCAGAGCATCTGGTGGATTTGAACTGTGTTCTTCTGGGATTGCAGTGCAGCATCTTGCCACTAGGGCACCAGAGCTCCCTTAGAAAACAGATTTCTGACAACTTGCCTGTGGAAAGACTTTGAGACCTGTTGAGTTGTGGAAAAAGTGTTTCTTTTTAGAAAAAGATTCTAGGAGTGCTGAAAATTATGAACATGGGAGGGATAGAACATCAAAAGTTGTCAAAATATATAATAGGTGATTTGGAAATGACTCATTAAGGTGTGGAGACACCCAGGCATTTCCATAAAGACTGTAATGACTTCTCTGTTTACTCCCTAATTTGATAAGTAGATACTCTGGTACACACACACACACACATACACACACACACCCCTGATGGGAGTTAATTACTAACTAAACTATAATATATTTTCTAGAGACTATATTTAAAAACCTGTTCATATACTGACTAGATCTGAGAATAAATTGAAACTTACTCTTCTTGAATATCAAAGGTGTGGTATCACTGGGAGAACTTTGCACCATATGTTGGTCTTGGGTCCTTTTCAAGTTCTGGCAAGCAAGCAGCTCCTCAGCTGTATGGGGTGAGCTGGCTGGGTTGCAGCTACATGGGCAGCATCTTTCTATAGTAAACTACCTGGAGGCAGCTTTGAGTCATGCCAATGGAGTGTTTGAGCCTATGAAGGTAGTCTGTTAGTGTTTAAGTTAAAGAACCCCTATTTAAGGGGAGCTCTGGTGGCCTAGTGGCAAGGAACTGCAACTACAATCCCAGAGGCGCATGGTTCAAATGCACCAGATGCTCTGCCGGGGAAGGAGGGACAGTCTCCTCCTGTACCAGTCAGATCTGATTTGACGGTACACTCACACAAAAATAATTAAAAAAAAAAAAAGAACCCCTATTTGGGCATGTCACTAGGCAAATTAACCTTGGAGAGGGTAACACATCAGATTTGCTGGCATTAGTCATCCAACTTGGGGTTTTGCTTGATTCACAGCAGCAAGATGGAGCTCATTGATGACAACACCGTGGTCAGGGCTCGAGGTCTACCCTGGCAGTCTTCGGATCAAGATATTGCAAGATTTTTCAAAGGACTCAATATTGCCAAGTTGGTTTTCTTTATCTCGTTTTCATTTAACAATCCCAAAGAGATAAACGGGATTTTTTTTTGGGGGGGAGGGGGGATTTTTTTTTTAAAGAACACAAAATCCTATTTTTCTCTACCTTCTTTTCTACCTACTGCTTGTTTTATCTTCGCAGGGGAGGTGCTGCACTTTGTCTGAATGCTCAAGGCCGAAGGAATGGAGAAGCTCTGGTTAGGTTTGTAAGTGAAGAGCACAGAGACCTTGCACTGCAAAGGCACAAGCATCACATGGGGACGCGGTATATTGAGGTAAGACTTCAAAGGCCGTGACTCTTGGTATTTTGATTGACTTTAAATCTCTGTAATAGGCTAATAATCGCATGTTCAATTTTCTTTCTTTAGGTTTACAAAGCCACAGGTGAAGATTTTCTTAAGATTGCTGGTGGTAAGTTTTTTTATTTAATGTGACTATATATTAAAAAAATCAAATTGTACACATGCACCAAGTATAGATAAAATGGGATCATGGTGGGTTTTTATTTCCCTGTCAAACACAGGAGAAAGAATTCCAATAGTATTGAGTTGTAAGGTTTGAGTCAACCAATGTTTACTTTTACTTAAATCACCATTTAAAATAGCACTATAAAAAATTAATAATTTAGGGAGCTCTGTTGGGAAAGAATTGAACTCCAACCAAAGGCACGCAGTTCAAATGTACCAGATGTTCTTGAGGAGAAAGATGGGCTGTCTCCGGTGTGATTTATGGCCTCTGAAAACCTGCTAGTGGGTAAGCTATAAGTCAGTTCTGGCATGATACTACACAATCGCAACATACAAAGATAGAAGAGTTACAAAGTAGTATGTGCAGGGTAGTCCTTAAATGATAATCTGCACTGCAGTCCTAAAGGCACGTGGTTCAAATCCACCAGATGTTCTACTGGAAAAAGAGGGACAATCTCCTGTGCCGGTTGGATCCAATTCGATGGTATGCAACACGAAAAAAAAGAAAAATTATATAGTCTGAAAACTGCTTTCTAACAGTCACACCACAATAACTAGAATTGTTGATTATTAATTTCTGGTTTTACTCTTAATCTCCTTAAATCATCAGTGACTAACAATATGGTAGTTTTATGACTTTTTAGGTGTTTGGATAGTGAAATTTGCTGTAATATGAAGAGAAAGAAATGGGAACAGATAGTTTTTCTTAATTCTTCAGTGATACTTATATTCTTTCAGAATTTTACAATTATGTATTAAAAAGTTAACTGGTTTTTCTGACCTATCTAGTCTGCATAACACAGTCCAGCTGAAAAAAGCTGTGCAACTGTCAGTCTAGAATCAACAGCACTCTTATTTGGCATAGTTCTTCTCTGGCACTTCTTTAGGTAAACCCCAAAGAGTTCAAGTTCAAAAAACCTTCCTAAGTTCCACATTGTTTGGTCATACTTGAGGATGAAATATATTTGGTTTGACTATAAAGTCTTACCTAAATCCTGGAGTTCCATGATAGATGCATTGTAAATTAGGGGTGTCAAAGCCCATTAATATTTGTTACTACTGGGGATTTCATGCTTTGTGGGCATCATGTACGAGGGAATTTGTTATTAGGAGAGATTATTGCTAATGAATGTGCTTGAAGGATATGCATCTAAGTAGAAGTATGTACTGTGTAATTAATGCTCACCATACATTCTGTGATAAAGAGTTCCCACAACATATAAAATCTAAACTTATGTGGAACCTGTGGCTGAGCCTGGCTGACTGCTGCTCTCTGCACATATGCCTTCTGCAGGCACAGCCCTCCTACCTGGAGTGAGGTGGCAGAGAAGCTTTGTCATCTGACCCTGGAGTGCTGGTACTTCCCCCCTTTGGCCATTACATGAGGAAGGAATGGAACCTGATCTCAGAAAGGGAGTCTGCAGCCCTATGAGCTGAAGGGGATTCTCCCTTGAGACTCACCTCTCTTCAGATGATAGGGAATGAGTTAGGTCTCACGTATTGCAAACCTCAGTAGATGACAGTGACAATGACAGCCCTTGAGGAAGATCAGGAGTCCCCTACTCTATCCTTTATCCTCTCATGGGACACTTCCTGGATCCCACCACCATCATGACGCCCTGTTTCACCTCCATGAGCATTGACAGATACCCACACATCCTTCCTCCCACCCTGAGAAGATGTTGTCACCAGCCCTCAATTTCTAAGACATCTGGGAGATGGAAAGCTAGGAAAATGGCTCTTCCTGGCTAATTTCTGAGTTGGAGCCCAAGTAGGTGCTGCTGTCTCACCCGCAAGGTGTTCTTGAGATGAAGTGGGGCAGGATACAGGTGCTGAAAAGCCTGCTGAAGACACTCTCAGATATGTGTGGGGGCAGGTTGGATTGACAAGCCAGTTTGAAGCAGTCTGAGAGCCAGGCATCAGGTGCTGAACCCCCCATACAAGAGAGAGGCACCAGCCTCGACCACTGATCCAAGCAGACCAGGCTGAGGAGCTGTGGAAGGAGAATGCCCCTTGTTCTACCATGGAATAGCTTGTGGATTCAAATCACTGACCTTTGAGTTAACGATACAGTGTATAATACACCATGTGACCAGGACTCCTTGAGCTACAGCAAGAGCTTGAAGCACAACTCATTGCTGCTGAAGTACAACCACATTCACCCAAATGAGAAGCCCTGAACTTGCCACAAGTGCAGCAAATCCTGATACAGTGGATCCTGCTTCATCTGGCACTGCAATATATATACATCCTCCTGGGAAGAAACCATCAAAGTGTGTCCAGGAAGCTTGGGGAGAAGCCCTTCAAGTGTGAAGGGTGAGCCCAGACCTATACCTAGAGCTCCAGCCAGTTACTGCACCAATAGCTATATATGGGAAGAAGCTGCACACTATAAGCCAGGCCTTCATCTGAAAACATGGAGCATGCCCACAGGTTGAGAAGCTCTACGAGCGTGGCAAGGTTTCTGCTGATGGTGTCACTTTTTAATAGCACCTGCAGACTCACAGGTGAGAAGCCCTTCACCTGTGCAGCAAGGCCTTGAGTCAGCTCGTTATAGTACCAGAGAGTCTACCACCAGGAGTAAACCGACCGCTGCAGGACCCATGAGGGACAGTAGTGTACTTTATGACTCAGAGGAAGGGATCTTGCCTACCCACTCTACTACGTGGCCTGCTTTACTTACCCTGTGTTCCCAGTAAATCATTTGCTGAAAGGAAAAAACTTGGAGACCATGATCATAAAAGTGTTTTGGCATTGCTCAATGCTGTTAATGTGGTGCATACCTGTAATTGTTACTTTGCAGCACTGTACAAAATGCTTTATATAGTAATTGGATTTTTTTTTACAAGTTTAAAATTGTGAAATCTAGATGTTTCCAAGAAATTTTTAATTAGGTAAAATTGATGTCTTCACTTTTTTTTTTTGCCATGCTTCCTAATATTTATGTTTTCTAGGTACATCAAATGAGGTAGCTCAGTTTCTCTCCAAGGAAAATCAAGTCATTGTCCGAATGAGGGGTCTCCCTTTCACGGCCACAGCTGAGGAAGTGGTGACTTTCTTTGGACAGCATTGCCCCATCACTGGGGGGAAGGAAGGCATCCTCTTTGTCACCTACCCCGATGGCAGGCCAACAGGGGATGCTTTTGTCCTATTTGCTTGTGAGGAGTATGCACAGAATGCATTGAGGAAGCACAAAGACTTACTGGGTAAAAGATACATCGAACTCTTCAGAAGCACAGCAGCTGAAGTTCAGCAGGTTGGTGCTGAAGAGCGCTTTGTTTCTTTGCTTATTTATTTCCAGAAACAAGATATTACTGTATCGAACAGCTTGGGAAATGCAGACAGTCTATATGTCTACATGAAAAATAAAATTGATTCTATAATCAAAATATCATTACTGTTATCTGGAATCCACACAGGAAAAATATTTTGTGTATTTTGTATAGCTGGGATGCTGCTGTAAATATACTTTGCTGTCAGCCTTTAAAAACAGTGTATCTCAAAAGTTTACCTACATTTAAAAAAATTCTTATTGAAATAACATTTCATGAATATATATAGATAGCTGTTTTATTTATATAAAAGTTCCTCTTTTTAATTTACCATAAGAGATTATGGCATCTTTTTATCAACATGCTTATAAAATTAGCAATTTCTGATTAGATTCTTTAGACTAGGTTATAATGTGTGAATTTTTAATAATTTGTCACCAAATTTCTAAAACTGATGAATTTTATATCATGTCCCTTAATAATAGGGGTGTTTTTAATACCATATTTTATATCATGTCCCTTAATAATAGGGGTTTTTTTTACAGTATATGATGAAGTAACCACCTCTCTAAAATATACTAAGATTCAAGTGCATAAAAACTATAAGATGCTAAGTTTTTTTGAGTATTCTTTGAAATTTTCCAACTGAATAATACAATTTTCATCATTAAGAGTCAAGTTTGTATTTCCTTTGTAACAAATCAAACTGTTTTCTTAGCAGTCCATGGTCTATTCAATACTCTTCTCCAACACCACAGTTTAAAGGCATCAGTTCTCCTTCTATCCTTAGTGTCCAGAACGGCATCATTGCTCTTCAGTACTTTGATGAGAGATAGAATTCTAAATTAATGTTTTCTATGTTATGGGTACTCTTAAATTCTAAATGAATAACATACTTTAGTTCCCTAACTTTTTGTAAATGAGAATCCTGAGTTCTGAATCTCTAGCCTAAGTAATAATTACATTTTTTACCAAGATGAGAGCGTGAAAAATTTATTTTTAATATCTAAATGGAAAAAACGGGGCTACTCCAGGGCGTTGGCTGCTACTAACTTGAGGATAGAGCAGCTTACTCTGCTTTGGACATGACTGTACCCCATGCTCAGATACTCACGTTAGTGAGCTTCCTCCCCAGCATTCCTATTCTTACCTGATTGAAGGAGTGTTGAGGTAATCACATTTGCTAAATATTTGTACATCTACTTTGTGCTAGACATTGTAAGGTGCTTGACCATTTCCAGTCCTGGATTTTTCTGAAGCAACATTGATTTCCTATTGTTCTTTTTGTGTTTGTGCTTTGTCTAGATTGGATGATTTCATTTTGAAAGTTTTCCCATCTCTTAGTCATGAAATTTTTTGTTTGCTCATTGATCTATCTGTATATATCCATTTTAGTCCATTTTTTTAGAAGGGTTTTATTCGTTCTTCCACATTTTCAGCTTACAGAATGCGTAAGTCTACAAGAGTGGAACAGCACAATTTTTGCACAAGGGCTAGTAGTTTTTTTTTTTAAGGTGACTTTAGGGCTAGTAGTTTTTGGAACTAGTTGACATGCTCTAATAAAAGACAAAAAATGTGAACAACTAAATCTTAAATCTGTTGCTGTCAAGTCAATTCAGCAACCCTATTGGATAGGGTAAAATGGCCTTGTAGTGATTTCAAGGGTGTAATCTTTGAGGAAAACTGACCACTGCCACATCTTTCACCCACCGAGCAGCTGCTGGGTTCAAACTGCCAGAGTTCTGGTTAGCAGTGGAGCATACAACCACTGTGTGACTAGGGTTCCTTAAAAGGAGACAAGAATCTTACAGTTTTGCCTAAGTGCGATTGTTTCTCAAATATGTAGCTAGCACGCAGCTTCACAATAACCAAATGCTATGAATGCAAAATAAGTAGTTAATATCCTCTCTTGCCATTGTCTCATGCCCATAAAAACTAAGTTATTATTTATCTTTATGGTCACTAAATCTATTTAGACTTTTTTGGGGGGGTGTTTTCTACTATTCATTCTTTGCTTCTGTTGTGTGTGTTTTTAGTTTAATTTTTATTTTACTATTTTTGTGTGCGTGTACCATCAAATCAGATCTGACTGGTACAGGACGAGATTGCCCCTCCTTCCCCGGCAGAGCATCTGGTGGATTCGAACTGTGCACCTCTGGGATTGTAGTTGCAGCTTCTTGCCACTAGGCCACCAGAGCTTCCCGCTTCTGTTGTGTTTTATCCTTGTACAAGTGCACTTTATTCTGGGGTAACCCTTAGTCAGTCATTGTTAGGCTTGTGATGGTCTCATTACTAAGTCATTCTGTTATTTTGGTTTTGAGGTCGGATATGAAAAGAATAGTAAAGAGAAAGCTATTTATTCATTAAAGAAAAATAGATTTCTACAGAGTCCACATTTAGTGATATACACTGGTTTTCTTTTTTTAAAAAAAACTACAATTTTTGAATGTGTTCCATATTGATGTTAAATTCATTGTCTAGTTGACTATGACTCATAGCTACGCTGTGAACAACAGATCTGAAACCTTCCCTATCCCGTGCCATCTTCATCATTTCTGACATACTCAAACCCACTGTTAACATCACTGTGTCAATCTACCCCATGTAGTGTCTTCCCCTCCTTCGTTGACCCTCTCTATCTTTGCTTGCCTCCAAGGAGCCCTGTGGCCGCACCTTTTCCAAGACATACTGATTTGTTATTTTGGAAGGCAACAGAATATTCTGCACTCTGTGCCAACACTCCCAATTCAAAGACCACCACAACTCAATTCTTCTTCTTTTAGCCTTACTATCCAACTTTTAGATTCATGGCAAGTAATTGAAAAGATTATGATTTGGGTCAGGTGCATCTTAGTCTTTAAGCTGACATTGCTGCTCTTCCGTACTTTGAAGGTGTCCCTGACACCAGACTTTCCCAGTGTAGTAAGTCCTTTGATTCCTTGAATGCCAGTGCCAAGAATGGTATGGATTATGGATTTAGTCAAGCATGATAAAATCATTAACATTTCTGTCTCTTCTCCATATATCATGATGTTGCTTATTTGTCCGGAGTGAGGATTTTTAGATATAATCCATATTGAAGGCTGTGGTCTTTGATCTTCTGCAGCAAGTGTTTCAAGGCCTCATCACTTTCAGCAAGCAAGGTTGTATTATCTGCATGATGCAAGTTAGATGAGAATAAATTTGTCCAAATAGACAAATCTATAAATAATTTTTTAATACATATTTTATACCTAATTGTGGTTTTGAGAAAGGTAAGTGTCATAATTTTCTGGCTAAAATGTGTTTATGAATCACCTGAAGATCTTAATAAAATGCAGAGTCAGATTTATCAAATCTAAAGTTTCTGAGATTCTCTATTTCTAACACATTTCTAAGTATTGCAAATGTTGATCTAGAGCACATTGCAACAGCTAGACTCTGAATCGCTTCTGTTTTGCTTGGCATACAGGTGCTGAATCGATTTTCCTCGGCCCCTCTCATTCCACTTCCAACCCCTCCTATTATTCCAGTACTACCTCAGCAATTTGTGTCTCCTACAAATATTAGAGACTGTATACGCCTTCGAGGTCTTCCCTATGCAGCCACAATTGAGGACATTCTGGACTTCTTGGGGGAATTCTCCACAGATATTCGAACTCATGGGGTTCACATGGTATTGAATCATCAGGTAAGGTTTTCTTCCAACAGCAATACAAATATTCCTCAACAGTCTAGCAATTCTTTTAATGAAAGATTCTTAAGTACTTATATCTTACACATTTAAAATCATAATCTAAAACATAATAGGCATTCAGGTATGTTAATGAATACGTTATAGGTGAAGCCTCTATCCAAATCTAGCCAAAAAGGTTTTTTCTATGCAAGTATATATTCCAGGCATATAAGAAGTAGTTTAATATATGACCACCAGATTGATTTTACCAGGTGTTGTGTGTTTTTTTAAAAATAGAATTAATCAAACTAGGTATAAAATCAGTATTTTTTTTATTCTTTAAATTTTTTTTAATTATTTTGTGTGCGTGTACCATCAAATCAGATCTGACTGGTACAGGAGGATATTGCGCCTCCTTCTCCGGCAGAGCATCTGGTGGATTTGAACCGTGTTCCTCTGGGATTGCAGTGCAGCTTCTTGCCACTAGGCCACCAGAGCTCCCCAAAATCAGTATTTTTACTATAAACAGAACAAATACTTTATGAGCCAACAAATTCTATTCAAAACTTTGAAATTCTTTATGAGAAGCAAAACAGTAGTTTCTCTTCGCCCGTGGGGCAGCTGGTAGAATTGAAGCACATATCTTCAGGATGTTAGCAGTTTCTCACCACTAGGCCACCAGCTATTTCTTGACGTTTTTTATGAAAAGCAAAATGGTACTACTTTTTAAAAAAATAAGATGTATTCTTGGCATTATATATACAAATATATTTGTATTAGAAATGGGAATGTTTTCCAGTAATGAAGTTTCCCCTTTTTCTTTAATTTTGGAGTTTTGATCATATTTATAACTTTAGTCTATCCAACCTCATAGGAAAGCACACCCCACTGGGTACAAGGAAACAGAAAATACCGTGAGTGCTTGTTCGGTGTCCACATAACTGGTGTTTCATTCTAACTTGGATGTCAGTACTAAGTTATATGACTTTATTTTCCTCTAGAGTACCTTGTCAATATATTTGACTGATAAGAGTCTTTTTGGAAGAAGAGAAAGGGAAAATCCCCTCAATTCATCATCTTTGAGCCACAATTTTTAATAAACTAGTGTTTCTCATTCGATCAACAGCCGTAGACATTGCCTCTCATTCACCTACATGACCTGTTGTGATTGCACTTGGGAGAAATGCTTCTTTGATGGCCAGTCTCTTACCTGTTAGGTTTCTGTCCTGGACTGGGTTTATTGCTAATTTGCCTGGTGTGGTAACTTGCATGGTAATAATTTGGAGAAATGGTCTCTGTGAATTTTAAAGAGAATCATAAAAAAGGAGTCCTAAAAAAAAAAAAGAGTCCTGTAAACCTGTGTGCCTTTTTCTTCCATAAAATGATCGTGCTAAGTGAAATTGATGTATTCTCAGTAGAGTTTGAGTTCTGTGGAACAGATATATTACAGGATCCATTTTTAATACAGCATTATTTAGTAGATTATACTGTTTCTAGAGAATTTGCATCTAAATAAATTTAACCAAAGATGGAAAGCAAAAGAAAAGCTGAGAAAGGTTCCCAAGCAAAGCTGATGACATAGCTCTTGCCCACCATCAGAACTCTACAATTTTTTTATAACCACCTGCCAATCCTTAGGGAGCACTGGTGACTTAGTGGTAAGGAGTTCTGCCAACCCAAAGGCATGAAGTTCAATTCCACCAGCTGCTCCTTGAGAGAAAGATGGACCATCTCCTCCTGTGTAATTAATCACTTCTGAAAACCTGCTGGAGGCTTAGTTATGATTAGGTTCTGACTCGTTGGTATAGAACAGCACTAATAACCTACATTCCAACATCTAGGCTTCAGAATTGAGCCAACAGTGAACCCAGTAATGCTGGGAGGACTGTGATGAACCAGGACTCATTTGAGAGCCAAAAAAAGAACACTGGTTGGTTCATAGTTTCACGGAGGCGGGCCTTTAAAGCTCTAATACAGGTTCTGTTAGTTGCTTTTCTCAGTAGAATGAGATTAAATGGGATTTTTCACAAGGAAAAACCCAACATACAATTCTATACTTTGAAATCACAGTCATAAGAGAAACCTTTCAGAACCTTGTAAATCTGATACTAGTTGAAAGAAACCAAAAAGGATCCATTTCAAGCTATGAGCTCTCAAAACTGTTTCTTTAAGGTTTTGTGGGCCATTCTGGTGATTAGGTGATGAAATGCAAGTCAAATTTCAGTAGATCACACTGTCACCCAGATTTTGTGGTTAAGATGTCTATACTATGGGTGATTGTCACTTTGCATGTTTTGTAAGCAACCATTTCCTTGTTGAAGGAGACAGTCTCCTTTTGTTTTTATTCTTCCCCCACAAACTCAGGGCCGCCCATCAGGAGATGCCTTTATCCAGATGAAGTCTGCCGACAGAGCATTTATGGCTGCACAGAAGTGTCATAAAAAAACCATGAAGGACAGATATGTTGAAGTCTTTCAGTGTTCAGCTGAGGAGATGAACTTTGTGTTAATGGGGGGCACTTTAAATCGAAATGGCTTATCCCCACCGCCATGTAAGTTACCATGTAAGTTTTTCTTGGGTCTTGGCGCTATTCTACGCTGTATGCTGGTAGGTGCTTAAGCTGCTTTCATAACTTTCTGTGCCCCTGGTTCTTTTCTGAGGCAGGTGAGTGGTTACATAAGACTTTGCCCCATCTGAAATCGGTAGTATCTGATAATCATTTAAGACCTTGGTTGTGGACACCCATAATTAGAGATGCTACAAATACCTCCTTTCAAATCACATTCTTGCTTTTCCAGTGATAAGCACTTCATTTCTCAAGCTTAGTGTGCTCAAGATAAGCACTGACTCTGGGAGGCGAATATGGCTGTCGATACTTTATTATGCATTTGTAAGGAAAATTATGAGTATAACTGGATCTGTTTTCTTTTTTAACACATTAAGCTTTATTCAAAGTGATTTGATCCCCATTTTACATATTTTTTTCTTTTTTGAGGATCAAATTTTGTTTAAAACAGGATAATTTAAAGAGCATTTCTTTTGCTCAAGAGAATACCTAGAATGAGTAAATCAGTCAAAATATAAGTGTGTAACCAAATTAGCCAACATTTCCATTGGATCACAGGATCAGTGCTTAATTTCAAGCCATGCTCTTGCTCATTGATCTGGGTGTAGGCTATCTGAATACTGTGTGAGGATAACCCTGCTCTATTCTAAAACTAGAGACCACATCTGATGAGTTCCTAAGGAACATAATGGGGATATACTGTTAAAACGGGATCACTTTTTTAAATTTTCACTTTTTAATAAGATATCTTGTTAGACAGCATGTTGGATTTATTTGAAGAATGTAGTCCTTGGAATACTGTCCAAAACCAAATCATGATGTCAATTAGATTTATGAGTTTGATTTTAATAGAGTGCAAGAGTTTTAGGGATATCACTTCTGGTAAAGAGAAATCCATACTGATAAACCTGCTTGATCAAGTATATTCTATATAGAGAATATTTGGTGGGACTTGATCCTTTTCTTCCTCCTAGAGATTCCTTAATGCTAATATTACATGTACCTGCTACTTGGTGAATATCTATGAGTTGTTCATAAATGACTATCTCACTTTTATGATGGAAATTAAGATAATATCTTTTTTTTTAAATTTTTTTATTTTTCTTTTTTTTTTTAAGATAATATCTTACAATAACCTTCGTCATAACTATCCCATCGATAAATTATCAAAAAAAGTCAGTAACATTTTCTTAAGTATCATTCATAACCCATTGTTATTATAAGGAAATTATCATATATAATCCAAATCGTTCTCTTCTGATATCCTGGTCCATCTTCCTAGTTGAAGATTTGTCTTTGTGGATTATTTAATATATTTTAATTTCTTCCCATTTTCCCTTCACACATTCTAAAATGATGATCTTGTTGTTCTTAGGTGCTACCAAGTTGACTATAAGTTACAGCAGCGCTGTGAACATCAGATCTGAATCTTACCCTATCTTGTACCATCCCCAAAATCTTGAGCCCATTGTTACAATCACTGTGTCAATACATCTCATTGAAGGTTTTTCTTTCTTGACCCTCTACCTTTCTCAGCATGATGTCTTTTTCCAAGGACTGGTCCCTTCTGGCATTATGCCCAAAGGATGTGAGGTGAAGTTTCACCATTCTTACGTCTAAGGAGCACCATGGTTGTACTTTTTAAAAAACATATTTGTTTTTTTGGCAGTTAATGATAGGCATGTTTTCAATGTATGTGTTTCACAAAAGAATATTTTTTTCCCTGGCTTTGAATACTTTCCTAAGATGAGGACAAAACTTTGAACTAAAATGTTGACATTTATTACTTTAGTGGGAGTTAACTTTCTCTCTTTTTTTGAGACTAGACTAGATGAGGCTAGTTGTGTGTCTTTGAGTCACACTCCCAATTTACAGCAGCCTTATGTAGCAGAGTAGAGCTGTCCTGTGTTGTGTCCTAGGTTGTACACTCTGATAGCGGATTCTAACTATTGGCCTTCTGCATAGCAGCCAAGGAATTATCTCACATAATTCCTTAGATTTATACCTACTAGGTATATTTGTCTTATTAATATCAGGTACTATGCTATACAGCAACAAATTTCCTGGTAGTTTTTATAAACAGGATATGAACAAAGGATTTATAATTTAAGAACTTTAATCTTGTTTGCCCTTCTTAACAACCAGAAATTATAACTTTAAAAACCTATAATTATAAAACAACACAAAACCTATGATTAATCAATAGCGTAGTTCGATGAATATGACAGAAGCATCTAAAAATTGAATGTTAGCTCAGTGTCTTGGTTTTTAGTCTGTATACCTATTTTTAACTGGTTGTCTTCATTTCCTTTATGTAACTAACTGATTGGGCCTCATCATGACCCCATGTGTTTG
Organism: Elephantulus edwardii; assembly: GCF_000299155.1. Classification (NCBI taxonomy): domain Eukaryota; kingdom Metazoa; phylum Chordata; class Mammalia; order Macroscelidea; family Macroscelididae; genus Elephantulus; species Elephantulus edwardii. The sequence continues at coordinate 16,350,658 of NW_006399786.1, read as the reverse complement.
GAACAGAACTGTGTTCCAAAGGAGGTAAAAGAAAAATGATGAAATCACTTTGGAGGATTTAATATGAAAAAGTTATGTACTTGTCTGTATTTGCTAGCTATATTAGGTGATTCTATGTGATGAAATTCAATATTGATGAAAAATATTGAATATACTGTAGACTACCAAAAAAAAGAAAATAAATTTGTCTTGAAAGAAGTCCAGCCAAGGTGCGCTCTTTTGAGGCAACGATGGTGTAATTTCATCTCTCTTTGGGCATATTTTCTGGAGGAACCAGTCCTTGGAGTACATCATGCTGGTAAAGGCAGAGGGTTAGCAAGAGAGAGGAAGACCCTCAGTGAGATGGCTTGACAGTATCTACTCCAGTGGGTGTTACCAAGACAGAGAACATGAGAATGACACAGGATAAGACAAGGTTCAGATCTGTTCTTAGGATAGTTGTCTTGATCCCACCTAAAAACAATAATGTCATGAAAAGTAGTCAGTTAGCCTTTCTAGCTAGCTCTTCATTGGCCAACATTCCTGTGAACATTCCACATTCTAAAACTAATGGTAAAAAGCTGGCCTGATTTAAACAGGATTTCTGCCCTTGGAATATGTGAAATAACAAGAAGGCAGAGAAATTGGGACCTTTCTGTTAAGTGCTGATGGGTCAAGTATGACAGCAACACGATGAACAAGAGACTCTGCACTGTCCTATGCCATCCTCATCATCTCTAACACACTTGAGCTCACTGCATCCACGGTGTCATTCCATCTCATTGACAGTCTTCTCTTTTGCTATCCCTCCACCTTTCCAAGCATAATGTCCTTTTCCAAGGAATAACCTCTCCTAAGAACATATCCACAGTATGTGAGATGAAACTTCACCATCCTTTGTCTCCAAGGAACACTTTCACCAACACATACGAATATTATCTACTGGACCTTTCTAGTCCCTGATACTCAATCTGAGTGGTTTTTATCATCTGAGCTGTGGAAGACTTGCACATTTGTTTCTTTAAGAACATTTCCTAGAATGGATTTTCACAGGGCTGAACACTTTTTAAAGCCAATCTCTAGGTTCCCTTTTGATGTGACTAATGCATAAGTGATCTGCTCACTCGGGCACATTTTATGCTTTGACATAACACTTTGTACTGATTGATAAAGCTTTATCAAAACCTGTGCTATTTCATAATAGACTACAAGGAAGATAACAATAAAGTAGCACTATAGTTTCATATTTTAAAAATCTTATTTAGTCTGAAGTCATACTAAATGTGAGTCCCATGGTTCTTTCCTCAAAGGTTTGGTTTGTAGTAACTGGCATTCAGGATTGCAAAGATAATAAAAGAACAACAAAAAGCATGTGTTGTGAAATGGTGGTAAAGATTTCAAAGACCAATTAATGCTGACTCGCCCCAGTCTCCACATAAGATCAGTTCATTGATTGATGGAGTGTGGTCTTTATATGAATTCTGTTCATTATATTATCAAACAGGAATGGTAGAACTGTGATGATCTCTGTAAAATCTGTGGAATAGAGACCCTGTGTTTTAAACATTAATGCAACTGTGTTGGCTGATACAATCACATCTCAAAGTCTCTCTTTTTTGCTTATTTAGGCTTGTCTCCTCCCTCCTACACATTTCCAGCTCCTGCAGCAGTAATTCCTACGGAAGCTGCCATTTATCAGCCCTCTGTGCTTTTAAGTCCACGAGCTCTCCAGCCTTCCACAGCATACTATCCAGCGGGCACTCAGCTCTTCATGAACTACACGGCGTACTACCCCAGGTAAGGCTCTAAGGGACAGAAACAAAGGACTTCTTTGATATCCAGGACCTGAGCTCACAAAAAAGAATATTGTCTCCCGCAAATGATGGTCAGCATAACCATGAACAGCTTCTGGTTATTTCAAAACAAATGGATATGAATTTACCTGCAAACTGTCCACTGACAACCTGATTTTTAAGGTTTACCTATGTGTACAGCTTTCCCTACTGACAGCCTGAGTAAGCTCTGCAATCACTGTGAAAGGGTGGCAGTGTAATTAATGTAAATGACTCACCACTCAAGACATCCATAATGAGAACAAGTTCATTTTTAAGAACTGATATTTGAATCATTACTAAAGAAAAACTATTACTTTAAATATTATAGAGCTTGTACTCTTCCTTACTCATCGTTTTTTCACTATAAATAATTTCTGAATTTTATTATTTACTATTTTCTGGAGTCGACATATTTTAAGTCTTTGATTCTTTTGACTTGTTCTCAACTTTTGGGTGGCAGTATATAAATTAGAAGAACGCTGTTGGTATGGGAAGTGAGAGCCTTGAGTGCTTTAGTCAGTTCTAACTGGGGCAAGTCACTTAAACTTTCTGAGATTCAGAAAATGATAGGATTGGTCAAGATTTTGGAGGCGCCTTCCAGCTTTGGTTGCCTGATTCTAACTTGGAGATAGATAGATAGATAGATACCTCTTTAAAAAAAAACAAACAGCCACTTTGTTTAGTTAATGAGTACTTCTATAAAACTGAATTTTAATTTGATATAAGCAATATTCCTAATAATAATAAGAAATTGTAATCTGTTTCTTGATTAGGACTTTCCTCATTTTTAAACTGATTATGTCACCTTTTTCCCCCATTCTGTATGGAGTTAGAATTTTGGGGGTTGCGTAGTAGCTTATTTATAGTCACTATTATTTATATTTGTTTGTTTCATTAGGAGTTTTAAAAACCTTTATTATGTTATTGGAAATGTTTTTTATTCGACCTGGCAAGAACAATAGGGACAAAGCCATGATAGTCGTCAACAGGCAGTGTTTTGAAGACTTGAAAGGCTCCAAAGCATTGGTAATTGTTCATGGTTGAGCACTGTGTCGGGCAACTCGCCCCATTCCCAATCTGACACCTTCTCTGGACCCTGTGACAATTGCTTGCTGGTGGTGTGCTCTGGTTATAAGGAAGTTCTTTGTCTACCTTTCTTACATCATCAGAATGGTGGGGTGGAATGCAGTGTCACTCTGATTGCCTGGTGCAGGTCTGGGGCCTACAGGACGTTTACAGAGTATCCAGTTTCAGTGTTGACGGTGTGTGCTGTTGAAAGAAAATCTTTTAGAAATAGTTGGTAATCACAGTGAGATGGGAATGTCAGTTTTGAAGCCCTACAGGTAGGGGAAACTGACATTGATGGTTTAATAGCTTCTACAATTTTGTTTTCCTTCCTGTGGGGAATTAAGAAACTTTCTAATGGGCTGCTAGCAGTTAGTTTTAAAGTTTGTGTTTGTAATGGGCTCAGTGCTAGGTCTGAAGTACAATAAATAGGTAAAAAAAGTACACTCTCAGCTCATAGACCTCTTAACACTTGAAGTAACTGGTAGTATTTATATAATGTGCATACTTCTGTCAGGAGGCATACTTAATATATAGTATCAAATGCTTGTCTTATTTTTATTTTTAATTTTTAATTATTTATTTATTTTATGTGTGTGCCATCAAATTGGATCTGACTGGTATAGGAGGCGAGTGGATTTGAACCGCGCACCTCTGGGATTGCAGTGCAGTTTCCTGCCACTAGGCCACCAGAGCTCCCCTTGTCTTATTTTTAAAAGTTTATCACTGTATGCTTTTCCAGAGAGTATTATTACTTCTGCCTGTGGTCCAGTGTAAACATGCCTCATAATTCAATAAAACTTTTAGTTTTAGAATATTTCTGACAAGCAAAATTTCTATTAATCCATAAGTACTTGTTTATACTTCTATAGGATAATTTTACAGAATTGTAATTTGAAGAACCTGTCCTTTTATTTAAGATTTCAAGAATAATACATCTAAATAAATGCAAGATTATCACAAGAATTAGGATTATTTAGATTATAATGAGAAAATACATTAAGATGTGTTTTCATAATGTAATTTAAATGATCCTAATTCTTGTGAAATTATCATGAATATTCTGTTCTTATTTATACTGTAAAAGTTACAAAGCTAATTTCAAAGTAATAAAATATTTATGGTTTTGGCAAAGACCATTAATTTCTAACATAACAGGGTATTTGAGTCTCTGTGAAACCTGTTCTAGAAGTTTGTTTCTAAATGTTAGCTATTCATGTACATTTTGTCCTTTGTCCTGGTCATTCAAGTAGGAAAATTGCAGATAGCATACACTAACACTGGGGAGAAAACACAAAACAGAACAAGGGGATACTGTGTAGTTTAAAATTTGAAAGGTGGTATATCTTTCACCATATATCTGTTCAATCTCTGTGTTGAGCATGATGCCTGATTCAAGCCACGGTCTTCACAATTACTTGTTATGCATCAGAGAGCTGGGCAACGACTAAGGATGATAGAACAAGAATCGGTGACATGAGTTGGGTACTGGAGAAGAGTATTAGACATTTCATGGACTGCCAAGAAAACAAAACAAGTGTGTCCTAGAGATGGTAGAACCAAGTTGCTTCTTGGAGGCAAGGATTTTGAAGCTCTGTCTCACATGCTTTGGACATATTGCTATAGGGGCCAGTCCTTGCATGCTTGGAAGGGTGGAGGGACAGAAGATGAAGACCCTGGATTAAAGGGATTGACACAGTAACTGGTGTAAGGGTGTTAAGTGTGTCAGAGACAGAGACTGACTCAAGATAGGACAGGGTTCAGATCTATTGTACATAAAGGTAGCTATGAGTTGCATGTGACTCAACTGAATGCTACATTGTGTTGAGCAAGTTGTCCCAGAAACTATATGAAGAATGTGGCATCAAATTTGAAGGAAGACTGATTGACAACTTATGTTAGGCAGATGATTCAACCTTGCTGAAAAGTGAAGAGGATGTGAAACACTGAAGAAGCCCAAAGGCTATCCCTTTCAGTATGGATTATACCTCAGTCAAAAGAACAAAATAGAGACACAAATCTCCATAACTGGACCCAGAAACGATATTATGATAGAGAAATCATTGATATTTCTCCAATTTCCTTTTATAATCAATGCCCATGGAAGACAGTCAAGAAGTCAAATGACCTAATCTGCTGGCCTCTGGCCTCTTTGAGGTGCCAGAGAACAAGGCTATCAATATCTAAAAGACTAAGGTGCACTTGACCCAAGTGCTATGGTATTTTCTGTCCCTTCATATGCATGTGAGGAAAGGTAGAGAATAAATGAAGGTGGAAGAAGAAATGATGCCTTTGAATTGGAGTGTAAAAGACTTAAAAGTTTTTACTGTTGATCATTGACAATCAAAAGAATAAATCTGTCTTCAAAGTAGAGCAGCCAGAGTGTTCCCTAAGAATTAAGGATGGTGAGACATCATCTCTTGTGCTTTGCACACATTGCTAGGAGGGATCAGTCCCTAGAAAAGGACATAAAACCTAGAAAAAGCAGAGGAAGGTCCTCAGTGAGATAGATTGATGCAATGACTTCAACAAAGGGCTTAAACACAAGAATTATAAAGATGGTAGGTTTGGGAAGACTTTGATTCTGTTGTTGAAAGGAGGTTAAGAGTCAAAGTTGACTTACTGGTATCCTAAATAACTGATGATACCCTTAATAGGGACATATCAAAAGTTCTGGGATTTTTTAGTTCTTAATTTTAATTCCTTATAATTTATTATGCAAATAAATTCCATTTGTTACTTGTAAAAAGTAGTATGCTATAATATATTTAACAAGTTCCTAAAATCCTGCCTGTCAAATAGTAATTATTGAAAATTATTTTTTTACTTTCAATCTGAGAAACTCTTATCATCCTGAATCAACATGAGGGAGGTTGGATTATTTTGGGTGATGCTTTTTCTCATGTCCATGTAAATATTAAAGTGGCAGAATAACTTTTCTTGAGATAAGTACTTTTTATAAATTCAGCTTCTTTTAACCTAAGCTGTGAATATCTGCAGTTAGCAATATTGAGATGTTACCCAATGTTGTAGGTGTCCTGATGGTGCTGTGAGTAAAAGCAATCAGCTGCTATCTAAAAGTTAGGCAGTTCAAACCCACACTCAGGCAATAGGATAAAGCCTATGTCAGAAACCCATAAATTGGGATCAGTTTGCCATCAGTAGGTTTGGTTTATTTGGCTTATGCATGAAATGGAACTGCTAGGTCACTGATTAACTTTTCTCAAACTGGTGTCACTATTTTACATTCTCAATAATAAATGTGGGTTCCCATTTTCCTATGTTCCAATTATTTTTTTATTATTACTTGCATTTCCTTAGTGATTAATTACAATGCATTTGCTCAGTGGTGATTTCTGTCTTTGGAGAAATAACTATTTAGATTCTTTCCTAAGTTTTAAAAGTTCCTTACATATTTCAGATATGTCATGTCAGTTATATAATTCTAAGATATGAAATTCTGTTGGGTGTTTTTTCTTTTCTCATACTTTTTGCTGTTGTATTTAATGCAAAGTCATGATTGCTGTGGTAAGTTTGGCTCTAGCTTGTATGAACCAATGAGTTCATTGTCTTTATACAGTATTGGTGATCATTGCATTTTATGTAGCTATTTATCCTCATCTCTATTCAAAAGTCCTTCCATTAATTTTCTTGATACTGAATAAGACTTTTTTGGGAACTTTGAATTTTAGTCCATTGATCTATGTGCTTATAGTTATGCTGGTATAAAAATGTCTTGTGAGTACACTTTTGTGCTAAGTTTTGAATTTGAGAAATAGAAATCCTTTTACTTTGTTTTTTCTCAGAGTTTTGCCATTTTGGATAATTTATTTTTTCATACAGGTCTTAGATTTGGTTTATTAATTTCTGCCCCCAAATCCAAGGAGGAGGGGAAAGCAACTTAAAAATAAAATTTTCATTTCACTGCATTGAGTTTATAGATCAATTTGAGATTATTTCAGAATGAATCATTTTCTCAAAAAGAGAAAAATACTCTAGGACCAACTTGTTTGTTTTCCTAGGAGTATATGGTATATTCAGTACTCTTTACCCACACCACAGCTCAAAGGCATCAGTTTTCTAAGATCCCTAGTAATTGTCCAACTGTGAAGACTATGGCCTGGATCAGGCACACCTTAGTCTCCAGACTAACATCATTGTTCTTCATTACTCCTGAAAAGGTCCCTGACAGCAAATTTTCCCAGTGCAATATGTCTTTTGCTTTCTTGACTGCTGGTACGAAGCAAGATGAAATAATTGACAACTTCAATCTTTTCTCCATCTACCATGATTTTACCTATTGGCCCAGTGATGAGGATCTTTGTTTTGATGTTGAGTCGCAATTCTGCAACAAATGTCACAAGAATCTTCCTATTGTCAGCAAGCAAGGTTATGTCATCTGCATAATGAAGGTTGTTCTGCCCACCAAACTCTTCAAACTTGAGATTTCTCTACTCCCCATCCTAAGCCCCCTCTCCTCTTTCCCTTTCCCCTTTGGACTTTTGGTACGCATCTTACTAGTAATTCTTCTATTTTTACAATAATGTTTATGCAGTATGTATCCTTTTGAAACTAAATTCATTTATCATAATGTCCTTTAGTCTTTCCAGCATCATGTAATAAATTTTAAATTGTTGCTCTTGAGTTCTGCATAGTATTCTATTGTGTTGTCCCACAATTTCTCAAGCCATTTGTTCGCTGATGAATATTTCCGCTGTTTGCATTTTCTTGACTTGTGAATAAACACTATGAACAAAAAAAAAAAGAGAAAAATATGTTGTCCATGAATATTGTCTATTTTTTTCCACTTGATATAGGTGATCCTTTTTAACATTTTTCAGTTAATAAGTCTCGAACTTCTTTGGTTAAATTTTTTTTTAATTAATTTTAATGAACGTTTGCAGAGACTTAGTGTTTCCAGTCTTTCTTTGTTGCACTTTTCTCCATGCGCACTCCCTCCCCCCATTCACTTTTCTCCTTGATAAGTAAAAGAAAAACTCTTTCATTGTTATGCAATCCCTTCCCCCAAGTCCACTGTGCTGTGCAGCCCTCATTCTGGACTCTTTGGTTAAATTTTTAAGTGTTTTATTTTGATGCTGTTGTGAGTGGAGTGACATACTTAATTTCCTTTTCCGATTGCTTATTGCTGGTTTATAGAAGTGCAACTGATTTTTTTTTATGTTTATAACCTGTAACCTTACAGAACTCACTTATTAGTGCTAGCAGTTTTTTGTTTTTTGAGGTTTCCTCCCTACTCCAGTAAATTCTTTTCAATATTCTGCCTATACCAAGCTGTTTCTATAAACAAATTAATTTTGTCTTTATCTTGTTGGACACATGCATTAATTTCTTCCTTTATAATATTTAGTGAAAGGCCTCTGCTTAGAGAATTTAGATTGATAAGAAATTCTCATGCATTTTCAGGAAGATAATATTGCTTACTTTTCTTCTGGTGACATGTACACAACAATAATTGTGAGAATAACAGTGAGAATCCAGTTGTGTTATTATGTTTAAGCATCAGCCTACTTATAGTTGGCATATCACTAAAGTTTTAGTTGGATGACTTTTTATTCTGCTGTTACTTTAACTATATTTTAAAGGTACTTGAGACCCTAGATTTTATTTACAGATGTAGATAAAAGGGAATAGAACATTCAAGAATAGTGATGAAAGTACATTTTATATTGTGGGACTGGCTTGAATTTCATAGCTGGTGTGCAGTTGCTGTAGTGGACAAGGAGGGAGTTGTGTTGTCAACCAAATGGGGACAGTTTGAATCCACCAACTCTCTGAGAGAAAAATGCTCAATCTCCCCTTGTCCAGATTTACAGCCTCTGAAAGCTCACTGGAGGCTTAGGTATGAGTCAGTCCTGACTTGAGGGCAATGAGAGAGACAGACATGGAGAAAAGTGGTATTTGAGGTTCTGAGTATTTGACTCAGTGCCAAGCATTTGACATAAGTAAATGATACTGGGCATTTGACATGATAAATACAGCTTTGAAAGAATGGTATTTGCATGGGGGAAAACATTGATCTAGACGTTGAGAAATCTGGGTGGTTCTTCTGGTTTGGCAAAGAGCTCACTGGTTGTGTGATCTTTGGGTAGGTATTTAACTCTTGGTTTCTGTTTAAACCTCATTAAAAATGAGGGGGTGTGGCTTATTGGTAAGTAAAATTCTATTGAGATCTAAAGTTGAACATTCTTCTCTCAGACTTACAGACAAATAGACACTAGGCTCTAAATAGCACATTTTGTTAGAATCACTTGGATTTCTTTAAATCCTTCTTTTGAATTGCTACTTTTTAATTCACTGACATAAGCTCAGAAAGTTAAGACATTTGTCAAATCCTTCTTATAAGACTCTAATATGTAAACAAAAGTTAAAACCATTGCTTTTGAGACTCTTTACTGTTTTACCTTTTTAGGTAAAGGGCAAGTAGGTGCCAAATAATACTTTCGTTGTTATTCTTGGTGCCATCCTTTTGAACAACAGATCTGAACTTTGCCTTATCCTGTAAGCTAGTCTTACTTTCTAGTACCCAGTTTTCAAAAACAATGAAATAGTATGGAAGTTAGAGATGTATGAGGGAAAATAGAAATGATAAGCATGATATAGATATATATCTATATATATAGATATATTCTGTATATTAAATAATTGAATCTAAACAGTCCTGTGCCTTAAATAAAGGAGATACTGTTATCCATACTTGACAAATAAGGAAAAGTAAAGACCAGTAGAATTAACTGACTCATTCAAGTTTATTGTTGTACTAAGAAGGTTGGGATTATAGATGTTTTAATACCTTTACTATTAGTTTATTAGTTAGGATTATATAGGGATAGATGACAAAAGATATTTAATTTAGTTCCTTACATTACTTGTTTTCTAATTCCTTCTCCTTTTCAGTCAGGCCATGAGGACCGACTCATGCCCCCTATTTTTAGTACTTTGCTGCAGAGTGTTCTTAATTATTGTGATAGACATTTGCTCAGATGGATGATAGAAAGATACAATAGAATGTATCAATGTTAGGACAATTGTTCCTTTAGGAGTAGTTAGTTCAGAAACTTCTGGTGTCTGTGGCTACGGTTTCTGCTAATCCTTTGTATTACTGCTTCCTCTGCCTTAGTATGCCTTAACTACCCGGTTAATCATCAATGAGCTCTGGAAATGGTGCTTTATGGTTGAGTAACTGAAGGCTTCATTTTCCCCTTCCTTTTCCTTTTCAAATCTCAGACACAACTGGGTCTTTGAGAAAACCTTGCACTTAACTCTATATTCACTTGTCTAATTTTAAACTTTGGCTTTTATGGAATTATGGGATAGAACCACTATGGTATACCCTCCTGTCTTGGGTAAGATGTAGCCTATTGTATTTTTTTGCATATAACAGCACTCACTTAAATGATGAGCATAGAGGTATATAGAGTACACAAAGGAAATTAATGTGCAGATTTCATCCTTTGCCAAAGGCAAAGTGTGCACCTTATTTGTGTAAAAATATAATAACTCTGGGAAATATATGAAACAGGGCCCCCTTGAGACTGTGAAAGTCCATTTCCTTAAGTAATTGATGTTTTTACAGTAAATGTTCAACATTGTCATTCCTATTGGTTCATTGTGCTTTCTCTCCCTTTAGCCCCCCAGGTTCGCCTAATAGTCTTGGCTACTTCCCTACAGCTGCTAATCTTAGCGGTGTCCCTCCACAGCCTGGCACGGTGGTCAGAATGCAGGGCCTGGCCTACAATACTGGAGTTAAGGAAATTCTTAACTTCTTCCAAGGTTACCAGGTCAGTAGCTTAAAGAAGGAAAAATTCTCAGTGCCCTTATTCCTTAAATTGATTTATCTAAAGGGGTGCAGCCAGGAAAGAAACATTCCTTCAGAGTCATTCACATGTGTATAGTGATGATGGATTTGCTTCAAGCAGCAAAGCCAGTAGAGGCTAATTTATGTAGGTGCTAATTTAAAACTCATCCTCTAACCAGGTGACCATTTGCCTGTGCAATCTTAATCCTTTAAACTCAGAATGGGGTGCTTTTTTGTCTTCGCAAAAAATGTTTGTTAAAAGCTCTTTCTGGCCCATTGAACCATGAGTTGTTCTTGTTTTCATTTAGAATATGTAAAAAAATATGTTTTTCTCACCGTCTACATCACAGTCTTAATAAACAGTGCTTAAACATGCAGTTTAAGTGGTCAGAGGCCTCTTGTGTAACCCTTAGGAGACTCAAAAAATCATTAGAATGCTTTAAAAAGAACTCTGAACTTTGTAATGAAAAATTATCTCCTTAATTCTAGTGAATTGTACTCTTGGAAACTTTTTCCTACCGTGGCTTGTGTTTATCAATTAGCTATTTTCTGACTTAACCATTTCAGAATTATTTTCTACTTTGAATTTTTTTGTTGACGCCATGTGTTTTCATTAATAGGACTCATGCTAAATCAAAGAGCACTTCTAAAATTCTGTAAGGAAATACTGAGTTTAATAATTTTATATATTAAATGTATATTATATACCCTTTCGACAGGTATAAACAGTTCAGAGTACCTGAAAATGTCATGTTGTTATACACAGAACAACATGAAAAAGTCATCTTAAAATAAAAAGCAAGATAGCCTGGACATAGAAAGCTTACTTATAAGTTTGGGGCGGGGGGGGAAGTCAAGAGACAGTTTTGCAAAAATCACACCTTGATTACTGTAACACAGTATCCTGAAAAACATACCTCCATTTTTTCCTTATCAAAGTTGTACAAGACCCCAGCTGATGGCTGCATGGATGTCAGTGGGAACGCTGCTTTCTAGTAAACCATGTTTTGTACACTGTCAAGTCAGAACTGACCCATAGCTGATCGTCCAGTGGGTTTTCAGAGGCAGTTAATCACATGAAAAGAATCCACTGCCATCCAGTTGACTCCGACTTATAGCCAACTTGTAGGCTAGAACAGAGGTGCTCCATATGTTTTCCAAGCTGGAGATCTTTATGAAAGCAAATTGCCACATCATTCTCCCACTGAGCCAGCTGGTGGATTTAAACCTCCAGCCTTTTGGTTGACAGGTGGTTGCTTTATTGTGTCAGTGGGGCTTGTTACTGCACTGAAATAAAAAAAAATTTCTTTCTGGGACTGAGCTTTAGTCTGCAGAGTTGAGAAACTGTCATAGGAGTAACTGGCAAATCGTAGAAGGGCTTTTGTGCATTTGCTGGACAGGTTAGAGGCATAACGGTGGTTCTCTCTTGAGGTAGTTTGACAGTGAGTTGGTTTACAATGTTGGCACCTATGAATCTCGGAGGACTGTGCTAAGATTATCTCAGTGGTGATGTTATGTGTCCCTCCAGAAGTGCTTTTAACCTTTTAAAGTTATATTTTCTGACCACAAAGATAGCTTTTGGTCCATCTTCAAGCTTTTGCTATTCAACATCAAAATTTTCCTTCAGGAAAATGAGTGATGCATTAGTGAAATTATGCATTGAAAATCTTTTCTATCAAACCTCATATCACTCTTACAGAAAGCTTATTTTTCTACCATCTTCAAGAGTCTCTGGCTTCTTTTTATTCTGTTTCCTGTCATCCAAGTAACAGGCATTTTGTGTAGTAAACATCAATGGATGAATTTGGTTCTACTTTGTTTTTTTAACCTACAGTGTTTCTTACTGCTTCTTATGTAGGCGAAGGTGTTACTTGGATTTCTGGCAATTTCTGACTAACATCTTTTTAATAAAACTTTGATTTTCTACTGGTTTACTTAAAAAGTTCTTAAACATTGTTTTTTGCAAGGGATCTTTCCCATTTCCTTTACTCACCCCTCCTTTCACCTATCAAATTGTGTGACCCTATGATTATCATCTTCCACGCCCCCTATCTATACCTCTTTGCTCCTACCCTCCCCTCCTAACATTTTCTTAATATCTGATATTTTCTTTAGAAATATCTAGACAATGAGTGAGTGAATGAGATCACTTTAAAAAGCACAATGTTTTCTTTTTTTCCTCTTTTAATCTTGGTGTAACAATTGTATGTATGCTTTAATAAATAAGTTATGTTAGCATAAAGTTTTGGAGTATGTGTTCTCCTAGCCTCAGCATAATTGTTTCAGTAAAACTATTACAGTTTTTTTGTTTTTTCCATTCTCAATTTTTTTAGGTATAGATATGAAAAGCAAATTCTCTAGAAAATAGGTACATGTATGGTTTAAAGCAAGATCCTAATAAATCTGCAATTTTATATGTCCACTTTCATAAATGAGGTAGTAGGATAAGGATTGCATTTATGCAAACAGACTGCATGAAAATAGCTTATTGAAGGCATCATCCTGGTAATTAAGATAGATTTGTGTGTATATATTTTATTTGATTAGCCTATTATATTGAATGTGTTTTCAGATAACTTTATAAAGTTGTTTTCGCTATTTAAGCTGGCTCTTTGCCTTACTCTGCGGTCAAAAGCTTCAGAATTTTTATAACCATTTTTTTTCCCTGAAAATACTAGTTTTAATCGTTGTCTCTTGAGCTTCTTACTATAAAGAGAATTTTACTCATTGCCCTATCCAATCATTAGATTGTTACTGTAAATAGAATTAATATTATTTCAAATACACTGAGTTGTTTGAAAATTATTAGGTACTGAGCTTATACCACCTTGTAAATAGTGCTAAAATATTTTCTATCCAGTTATACCTGTAGTATCCTGCAATCTATACTATTGTCAAGACCTGGGATATTTGATAACACAGTAGTTGTTGGGGTTTTTCTAACTTTAGTTTGATTTTTTTTTTTTAATCCATATGTTCAACTAACTTTAATCCTAGAGGCGATCTAATGGCTTTTAAACATGTTCCTATGATATGCTAAGTGAAGATCTAAATCTGTGGCTCATACTCATATTTACTTGGTTCCCATTGTCCAAATGTCTTAAAATATCAGTGCTAGACCTATTCCTTCAGATACTAACCATCCACAGTGACAGCTTGTCCATCTTTTGATCCTGTTCATTTTAACTTGCATTTTAGTATGCAACCGAGGATGGACTTGTACACACAAGTGACCAGGCCAGGACTCTACCCAAAGAATGGGTTTGTATTTAAGGGCCCCAGCAGTTAGACCATCCTCAGAAAAGAAGGTAAGGCTGTGTGATATAAATAATTCTATTTGAAAGACCAAAAAAATAGAGGTCAACGATCTGAACATGTCATAAGAAGCCAGTGGCAAAGAGTCCCTATTTTCAATATAACAGTGGCAGAAATCTTAAGAAGAATGGAGAAATAAAAAGGCAGGGATCATTGAAGTAGATAGGCTCTAAATGGGCATTTACGAGTGATAATTATGTGTTGTGAGAATCAGAAACTTTCCCATTTAGAAGTAATATCCTATGTTTCAGGTGATAATACAAATTTTGGTATATTTTCCTTTTTTTTAATTTTAATAAACATTTACAGAGATTTTGAATTTCCATTCATTCATTGCCGCACTTTTCTCCCTGCCTACCCCACCAGTTCGCTCCCTCTAAATTTAGGTGTATTTTCAAATATTACATCTCAAAATAGTCATAATTTTTTTGTTGCACATTTTTTTTCCTTCTAAACTAAAGCTAGAGGGAAGTTATCTTGTTAATAATTCTTTGGTTAAATGATGCTTTTATTTTCTATTAGTCTATACCCTTTCTGAAGGGATATTGGACTTCTGTGTGAAACTCTTTGACATAAAAGCGCGCTAAGAGGTCATGTTCAGGAACTAGGTGTAATTTACAGTTGCTGGGGATTATTTTGTAGGCGATTTTTAAAAATTCATTTTAATGAAAGTTTGCGGAGACTTTGGATTCCCATTCATTCTTTGTTGCACTTTTCTCTCCGCCTAATCTCTCCCTCAGTTTGCTCTTCTCTTTGAAAAGTAATAGAAAAATTTGTTTATTGTTAGACAATCCCTCCCAAGTCTACTCCATTATGTAGCCTTTGTTTTGAAAAGTAAAAGAAAAATTCTTTAATAGTTATACAGTCCCTCCCCACAAGTCCACTCCACTATGCAGCCTTCATTTCTGGACTCCTTTCATGACAATAATGCATAATCATATATCCTTTATAAACACTTCTCTCTCTCATCTGTTTCAATGCAGTATACATAATTTATCCCATCTTTCTCAGTCTCCCCCCACCCCAATATCAGTCCCATTTTACAACAGTGGCACTACGCAGTATATGTCCTATTGTGATTTGAGATATTTCACTCAGCATAATGTCCTCCAGGGTCACCCATTTTGTAAAATATTTCATGAGTTCCTTGTGGGTTTTTTTTTGTTTGTTTGTTTGGTTTTTTTTTAAGAGTTCCTTGTTTTTCAATGCAGCATAGTGTTCCATTGTGTGAATATACCACAGTTTCTCTATCCATTCATTTGTTGATGTGTGCTTGGGTTGTTTCCAAGTCTTTGCTGTTGTGAACAAAACCACAATAAACATAGGTGTGCATATATCTGCTTGGATGGCAGCTGTGGTTTGTGGGGTTTTTTTTTGTTGTTTTGTTTTTGAAATTTTATTATTTGTGTGTGTACTGTCAAATCGGATCTGACTGGTATAGGAGGTGATTGTTCCTCCTTCAGCAGAGCATCTGGTGGATTTGAACCACGCACCTCTGGGATTGCAGTGCAGTTTCTTGCCACTAGGCCACCAGAGCTCACCAGTTGTGGTTTCTTTAGGGTATATTCCTAGTGGTGAAATTGCTGGGTCAAATGGTATTTCTATTTGCAAGTTTTTGAGAAAGTGCTATACTGCCTTCCATAGTGGTTGCACCATTTTACACTCCTACCAGTTTCTCCACAACCTCGCCAGCATTTATTGTTCACTATTCTGTTAAATTTTGCTATTCTACTGGGGTGAGATAATATCTCACAGTTGTTTTGCCGTTTTGTTGGAAGAGGTTGGAAGAAGTCCACTGACAGATTTCTTGTTTTCTGTAGTGTGATAGGTACAACAGTGACAGAAATGTGGTCTCTTGGCATGTCATTTTCCAATTTTACCATTTTGGTGGCTTACGACTTTAAGATTGAACAATAAACATCCCAAACTGGGAATGAGCTGTCAATACTCTGCCATCATTGAGAAATTAAGATTAGATTCTGAGCCCCTCATCCTAAATATGTGAAAATTCCAGTTCTAGGCTAGAATAATCTCCCTGGAGATGGAAAATCCAAAGTCTGATTGTCTTTTTCAATGTGATTTTTGAATGTTTGGTGTTAGTAGTGAACATTGGGTCCAGTGTTTTTTTTTCAGTGGAAACACTTGTTAACAGCAGTGAAAGCACACTATTCTAACCAACTGATCCATTTTTGGTCTATAGTTTGTTTTTCCAAGTGTTGATCACTAACTTCTGTGTTCATGCTCTGAACTGTGTGTTGGGGGTTTTGCATTAATTAAAAATATGGAACACTTCACAAATTTGTGTTACTCTTACATGGAGGTCATGCTAATCTTCTCTGTATTGTTCCAATTTTAATATATTTGCTTCCAGAGTAAGCACTTCAACTATATTTTTAAATTAATTTACTGATAGGATCAAGGAAGAAGGAGCGCAATCTCCTCCCATGTGATTAACTGCCTCTGTAAACCAGCTATGGGTCGGTTCTGACTCAATGATACACAACAACAACAACAACTTACTAATAGGATATAGCTAAAAATATTGAAGCCCTTTTAGTGCTTAGCAATTTCAAATATAGAACACTAGCACTATCTTAAGTCATTTGGGGTGTGGTAGAATGACTAAACTTTATCATTTGTTTTGTTATAAAGCAAACAATATTTGTACTTTGTTATTCAAATTATCTTTGTAATATCCAAGAAAATTTACATAGTACTGTATGCAGTGCTTGATATAAATTCTCATTTAATCACCTTAACAGTCCTGAGAAAGATCAAAATATGTACTACTTGTGAAGAATCTAGAAAATAGAGTCAGGTACAAAGATAACAGTAATTGTGACATCCAGGAATAACCACTAGGACTATTTCCTTTCTGTATGCCTTTGTGTAATTTATTTACCTTGTTTCTTTCCCCTTAACTTTCTATTTTGATAAATACAACATATTCATATGTCATAATAGGCTATTTTTGTTTAAATTTTGAATGATACTGTCAAATAATTGTCATGGATTTTATTTTTGCTTTTTTTGTTTTGGGGTAGTGTTTTTTGTTTGTTTTTTTTTTGATAGATTCTTTTTTAAAAAATAATTTTAATGAACATTTACAGAGATTTTGGATTTCCATTCATTCACTGCTGCATGTTTGGGGTTTTTTTTTTATTATTTTTTTTTTTTCAATTCATTGTTCCACATTTTCTTCCCACCCCTCAGTGCATTCTTTTTTCCAAATTGTTCTCATACATATCATGCCTAATCATATATTCTTTTCAGACAGTTCTTCCCCCTCATCTGTTCTAATGCAGTGTTCATTATCTATCCACTCTTTGCTCATTCTTGCCCTAACCCCACCCCACCATCTGTCCTATTTTATAACAGTAGTGTTAGGCCGTATTTGCCCTTTTATAACTAAGAAATTTCACTTAGGATAAAGTTCTCTGGGCTTCTCCATGTTGTG
The DNA here is from genome assembly GCF_000299155.1 of Elephantulus edwardii. NCBI lineage: Eukaryota > Metazoa > Chordata > Mammalia > Macroscelidea > Macroscelididae > Elephantulus > Elephantulus edwardii. The sequence continues at coordinate 16,333,191 of NW_006399786.1, read as the reverse complement.
TAATATTTTACTAGTTCATTGTTTTTCTATGCTGTGTAATAGTCCATTGTGTGAATGTACCATGTAAGAAATTGTAAAATGGCATTTCCCACTCTTACTTACCCTTTTGTTCTTTTTATTTCCATGTGTGCTCTTGAAATACTCCAATTCTTTTTTTCATCATCTTTGTTCCCTTAAGGCGCTCTGGTGGGAAATTGTTTGCTAACTCAAAGGCAATACTTTCTCTGGATCTAGTACAGTTACGACTAGCATTTGGCTGCTAACTGAAAGGCCAGCAGTTGGAATCCACCACTCACTTTGTGGAAGAAAAATGAGACAATTTGCTTTTGTAAAGATGTATGGAGTTAGAAATGCCCTCAAATAGTCTGTTCTGTCCTCAATGGTTGCAATGATTCGACATAGACTAAATACACATGACAATGGACTTGGATTTTTGGGGATTTTTTTTTTATATAATTATTCCAAACTTGAGTTTTACTTCTCAAATTTTAATTTACTTTAACCTATTTAAAAGTACAAAAATATTTTACTTAATTTCCCCCTCTCTCTGTTTAGATTTAAAAAAGTCAAACC
>NW_006399786.1:16298924-16332408 GCF_000299155.1 Elephantulus edwardii | reverse complement strand
CCCCCCAAGTCCACTCCACTATTTAGCCTTTGTTCTGGACTCTTGTCATGACAGTAATACCTAATCATATATGTCTTTTAAACAGTTATGTTTCAATCCTATCTTGCTCAGTCTCCCACCTCCCCCCAACTGTGATGTCAGTCACAGTGGCACTATACAATGTTTGTTTTATGACTGAGATATTTCACTCAGCATAATGTCCTCCAGGGTCACCCATTTTGTATAATATTTCATGAGTTTCTTATTTTTCAGTGCAGTGTAGTATTCCATTGTGAATATACCGAAGCTTCTTTTTCCATTCGTTTGTTGATGGGCACTTGGGTTATTTTCCAACTCTTTGCTATTGTGAACAAAGCAGCAATGAACATGGGTGCTAGGGTGGCAGTTAGTTTCTTTAGAGTATATTCCCAGTAGTGGGATTGCTGGGTCAAATGGTATTTTTTTTTTCATATGGTATTTCTATTGGCAAGTTTTTGAGAAAGTACCATACAGCTTTCCGTAGTGGTTGCATCATTTTACACTCCCACCAACAGTGAATAAGTGGTCCAGTTTCTCCACAACTTCTCCAGAATATTTGATGTTTGCCGTCCTGTTAAATTTTGCTATTCTTACTGGGGTGAGATGATATCTCAGTTGTTTTGACAGCTAGAATTTCTAATAATTGAGAAGACCTTTATGTGAATTGTGAGTGCCTCTCTGGTTGTGGTGGTCATCTTACATACATGTCTGTTGTTTGTTTGAAATTTGAATAAGGGGTTATGTTCTTGGATCAAAGGATGAGCAAGAACCATTTTAAAACCTCACTGCTGCCAAATCAGAACCTCCTCATTCCCTGCTGATCCTCCATTGGGTTTCCAAGGCTGTAAACACAACCAGAGGAGATTGTCTATCTTTGTCTTTTGAGTCACGGGTGCTTTCCAATGTCCAGAGAGGCATGACCTCAGGTTCATAGCACATCTCCCTTCAGAGTATTGGAATTCCATCATTTCTATCAGATCAGTAAGCCTGGCCAATTTTGAGTATTGCATATTGAAAGTAATCTCTCTTATGCAATATAATTTCTTGTTTGTGTTCAAGTAAATCGTTAGTATTTTAGTTTCTGGACTAAAACTTTTTTTTATTAGGCATCTTTTGGACAAGAAACACATGCTTTTAACCTTTAGCTTTCTCTTACTCTCTTCCCTTCTAGGTAATATGAAAACCTAAATAAATGGAGATTGTTTTTATTTACGACTATTAAACATACTTTTATTAAATATGAGTTAGGACTTTTATTTTACCTTTACCTGACGGGGAGAACAAACTTTTTCTCCAACTTAAACTTTTCAGAAAAGTGATGTCAAAATTAAAACAAATATTAAAATTACATTTCTGAATTTCAACCGTTCTTAAAATTAATGGATTTTTAAGGGCTAAAAGTTTCATATTTTAACAACTGTCTTACAGAAAGGAATATCAAATAGACCTTCTGTGACTGTTCAAGCATTAACTTTCAAAAGCTGACTTTTTTAAAAAAATGTGGTTTTGGTTTTTAAAAGCTAACTTTATTTATATAGCTAATTTATTTTCTACAGCTGATTTGGAAGAAGAAAAAGCATTCCCTTCTAAATTATTTTTTTTAATCTATGAGCGAGGAGGCTGCAGTTTCGAGCACTAATATTTCATGAGTAAAAAAAAGTGTCAGATCTGAGAAGCTAATTTTCATTTAAGACTTTTCCCCCATTTTAATATAATATAAAGGTACAATATTTGGCATCTTCAATGGTGAAGTTTCCTAGTAACATAATATAATGGAACTGGGAAGGTGATATGTGGAATTCATTGACAGAGAACTGACAGGCTTGGGATGGCTGGACTGTGGCATGCCTGCACCTACGGGCTCAAATGAATATGTTGAGTTCACTCTAGAAGGTTATCTCAGAGGTACTGTCATTTCTGAACTTCAGAACTTCTCTGGATTCCTTAGAAGAATCTGCATCAGCATAAACTGCTTTTCCTTTACATTCTACTCCAATCACTTAACTAAATCTGACAGCAGCTACTGTTCCCCCTGAACTTTTTACTTTCCTTGTTACATACAGTTGAGTCAGAAATGATTCAAAGCTGACCCTCAAGCAACAGAGGCTGTGACTTGCATGGGAGGAGATTGCCCATCTTTGTCCTACAAAGTAGCTGGTGGATTTGAACTGTGTGCCTTTAGTATAGCAACACCACTTAAAATGTTTTAGTAAGGATAACAGACAACTGTGGAGGCTCAAAGGAGAAAGCATATTTCTCCTTTCTTCCACTCCCTTCAGCCATGTAGTCAAGCAGGGCTTTTTCTATTTCCTTTTGCCTAGTATATTAAACAGTCCCTGCAACATGCATTTCTTTTTTTTAAATTTATTACTAATTTCAATGAAAATTTACAGAAACTTTGCAACAATGAATGATTGGAAATCAACTTTTCTCCCCTCCTAATCGTCCCCCCATAGTACACTACCCTCTTGGAAAAGTAAAAGAAAAATTCTTTCATTGTTTTACAGCAAAGTGCATTTCAATCACACGGCAGGCTACTGTCTAGAGCAAGACAAACTATCAAAGCTCCAGCTAATCTACAGCTTGTCCAGGTTATTTCACTCAACCTGGACAAAAATAGCAGACCCTTTGGTGTAGTAAACTAAGGCAAAAGTAACTCCTCGGGTTTAGGGGAAATATTTCTCCCCTTTCCCCACACAATCAGTAAAACCAAGCTTAAAGGAACTAATTTCACCTCATTTGCCTTCAATAATTTAGTCAGTTACTGATAGCTGATCCTCTATTGGGCTTCTGAGGCTGTAAATCACAGGAGAGGAGACTACCTACCTTTCTCCTGCAGAGTTACTGGTGCATTGGAACAACCAAAGAGGCGTGGTGCCGCTAGAGCGCCTTAATGAAAAGAACAGAGGCAAAAATGAGTTTCCAAAAAGAATCCTTTCAAAGATTGATGATTTCAATTAAATGTTAAATAGTGATCACTTTTTTTAAAACCAGTATTTCTATTGGTTACTATACAATCATAAACATTGTTTCATACATGTACATTATACTTTTGTTTGTTTTGGGTTCCCCCACCCCCTGCCCCAGCCATTGAATCTGATCCAACTAGCACAGGAAGAGATTTCTCCTCCTCCTCCAGAGGAGCATCTGTTCTTTCAAACCATGTGGGACTGCAGTGTAGCTTCATGCCACTAGGCTACCAGAACTCCCTATGTACGTTGTTTTATACAATCATCTATATACGTTGTATTTTATATAATTATTATTGATCTATTCCTATTATCACTCTGTCTTTACAAGTGCTTATTGGATTTTTCCTATTTGTTCACGTCCTTTCTGTCCATTAACTTCTGCTAATGATAGTCTCCCTTTCCCTCTTCTCCTTTTGAACATTTATACACATCTTGTTCAGTTATCCTTCTGCTTTTACAATAATAATCTTATGCCGTATTTATTGTCATGAGACCGAGTTCTTTTACTCAGCATGACGCTCTCTAGACTCTTCTCTTTTATAGTGCATTTTAGAAAAATCCTTGTTCCTTAGTGTTGCATAATATTCCATCATGTGAATGTACCATAATTTCTCAATTCATTCGTTTGTTGATGAGCATTTGAGCTGTTTACGTTTTCTTTCTATTGTGAATAATGCTATTATGAATATTGGTGTACAAATCTCCATTTGTATCTCAGTTCTATTTTCTTTGGGGTATATTCCTAGGAGTACAATAGCTGGGTCACATGGGATTTCTATGCCTAGCTTTTTGTGGCAACATCAAACTGCCTTACAAAGTGGTTGTACCATCTTAAAATACATTTTCAATCTCTCCACATCCTCTCCAATATTTACTGTTTGCTATCCTGTTAAATTTTCTACTGGGGTGAAATGGTAGCTGGTTATTGTTTTGATTTGCATCCTCTTTTATTGCCTCATTTTGAGCATTTCTTCAAGTGCTGTTGAATCTGAATTGACCATCTGATGTTGTTCTATTGGCCACCTGAATGTCTTCCTTTGTGAGAAGCTTTTTCATATCTTCTGCCCATTTTGTTATTGGATTATTTTCTTGTGGAGACCCTGTAATATTCTGTAAACTGTAATTGTGAGATTCTTGTCTGAAAAGTTATAGCCCAGAAGGGGGGAGTGGGGGTTCTGGAAGAAGGTTTAGATATACACGGTGACTTGGTCTTTAGAAGGTCATCTATTTCATTCTGGTTGAGCATGTGATCATTTTCCAAACGCTATTTTCAAAATTCTCATAAATGAATGATAATTAAATGTTGTTAAAATACTAAGGCCTTAGTTTGAGAATCTTTGTTGCTAGAGCAAAGTAAACTTTGTCTACAACTTCAATGCAATCATTTCTATCTTCAGTTCCGTTTAACATTTATATGTTGGAAGTATGTTTAGTTGATTTCCTCTTATGATTACAATATACTTAGAGATTTCATTTTAAAGTTTTTGTTGTTTTTTTTTTTGCATGTTACTTTGTAGCTATTTAATCTTTTGCTTAATACTTTGTGGTATACATTAATGCCATTTTACCTTTCTACCCACCCAGGAATAGCTTCATATGGCTCCCCACTTTTTAAACTAGTTATTATTAGAAAATTTATCCCCTAATTTATTAGCAGTTATTATTTTCCATGAGCCTTTGGGTTACCTGTGTGGTTTTGTTAATCTAGGCTGAGTTTCTTCTGTATCTGGAGTCACCTGGAGCTGAATGTAGGAGGACATACATTGGGACAATTTAGCATTCTTCTTTAACAATTTTTCACTATTTCTAATGTCAAATAGATGGAAATGTTGGAGATTCTATTCCATAGTAACTAGTGTAGAAGGGGAGGGTTGCAGGAACTGTAAGAGAGTAAGAAACAAATTGACTGTTAACCCTTTAAAAAAAGTTTTTGTGTTTTGTCTAAGTCAGATAACCTAATGAAACCAACATGCTGTGGTTCAGATCCTGGCTTTACCAATTACTGGCTTAAACAACTTTGGGCCTTTGTTCCCTCATGTGTAAAATGAGGATAATATGAAAATCTGAATAGGGCTGCTATATTGAATTAATAAGGTACTTAAAACCAGTTATGGAATGTGGCACTCAGGTGTGTAGTTTCAAGCCTCAGTGCTTATTGATTGATAATTTGTGGTATTTTTAATGTTGGTTTTTCATATTGTTGTTTATTTGCCATGGAATCAAACTCCCCTTTAATTGGGTTTTCGCGGCTGTAAATCACATGGGAGGAGATTGCCCATCCGTCTCCCATAAAGTGGCTGGTGAATTCAAACCATATATGTTCAGGTTGGCAGTGAAACACCTTATCACTAGGCCACCAGAGCTCTTTTTTTGTTGGAGGGTAGGAATTATTCTATATTCTACTAGAATTTAACTTAAAATGTTTGTTAATGATCTTGTTAACTACTAATGATACTGTACTCTATCAGAAGAATGCTAATGTAGAAACTCGGACTAATAATAAACTCCATGCATATAGGAGGCAATTCAAGTGTAGGGGTGAGGATGTGTGAAAATTTATTATGTATTTGAAAATACAAAAGGTAGGGAGTTGTGGAAAATGGCAGCCATCATTTAATTACTTAATGCTGTCATACTCCAAGAATTTGCCCAGCAAATGCTAATTAAGTCTGTGTAAAATTAAAAATCGTAGTATCTTCCCCCCCCCCCACCCCACCTTAGTACGGTTGAAGTTTTAAATCCTATTTATGGCTGCTAAGACTTATTTAAATTTTTTGTCTTCCAGTGTTTGAAAGATGTATGGTGATCCTGATACAAGACAGACACAAGAAAACGTCTAGCAACTTCAGGGGAAGTTTATCTGTACTCAGGCTGCAGTATTTTCAGCAAAAATGATTGGATAAGGGTCCGTGCCCTATCTTTTGGTGGAGTGAAAAATTTGGAGCCAATGAACCAAATCCTTAGGAAGCAGCATATCTGGCTCCTTGCTGATTGCAAATAGGCATTTGTAATGTGAATTTGAAATCAGATGGCACCACTACTTCCAGCTAAAGTGGCATCATAGGCATTTCCTAAGATTTAAGTAATATGGGGGGGGGGAATCTACTTACACCAGTAGAGTCTGCCCTCTTGTTATGAACTCTTATTATAGAAGCTTTATTTTTGAGTTTTCCCACTCTTTTCTTGCCATCTCTTTGTCTTCTGCACAATCATGCCCTCTTGCTAAATAAGTAATTCAAGAATATGGTCTTGAAATACTTAAATCATAAATTCATGAAAAGAAATAAAACTATAATATTGTCTCTTCGCCATCATGATGTCTTATCGGTTTAAAGCTAATTAAAACCATTTTTAAAACACCACAGGATAAGTTAAACAACAACACAAAAAAATGGTGTGCCCTACACAAATATACATAGCTTAAAAGTTGGACCTCTTTCTGCAGATACCAGTTGAAGAATGAACTAGGGGCCAAAAAATGCAAAACCAAAAATGAAGCACCTAGATGTAGTTAGTTTAGTTTATAATATAACAGAATATTGTGGCTTTGTATGTATTATTTTATATTGTTTTTTTTTCCATTGATGGTTTAGACTTTAATTCAAGAAATTCCATAGGTTTTAATGTTACAGAAATGAGAATATTCTAGAAGGTAATATACTAACTGAAGTAAATGCTTGTATATATTAAAATGGCCTTACACCTTTTTCTCTGTTGTCTTAACTGTCAAGTTAAAAGCATAGGATTGTAGTCAGATGTTAGACTGAGGCAAACACTGATAGAGTTTGTGAGCAAGTACTGATGCTGTCAGTGTTCTGCACTGTGTTTAGCTGTGTTTATGCTACAAAAGTGCAATATTAGACACCAGCTAGCTAGTACTGCTGCCTCATGTAACCCCAAAGAGTCAAACAGGATTCCATTAACTAAGTGCACATATTTAAGTTACTCCATTGCCCTTTGCTTGGATGCAGTGCCATGCAGATTTTTGTGGCTGCTATTTTTAGTTTGCATCATTATTTTATCACCTTGAATGGAAAGCCAAATCTTTTCCTCTTCAGCTGACCAGAAATGACCCTTTAACTTAAATGAGGGCGGGGAGGGAGGGAATTGTGTGAAAACTGGCACTTACAATCAGAAATTCTTTGTACTTGATGCCTTTAAAGTGCTGTCTGCCCAAAGTTTTGATAGACAGTAATACTACAATACTACTGAGTTTTTGTAGAATTGTTACATTTGATAATAAAACTTGCCTGTTTAATCTCAATGTCTCTGCTCTAAGTCCTATGATGGTAATGGTGGGTGTGGATAAGTCATCTCCTGAGGAGGTGGTGGTGGTTTCCTTTTAACCACAATCAAATCTAGTGTTGGTGAAGTGCTACCAATTTATGGTGACTCTCAACTGAGTTTCAAAGGCTGTAAATCTTTATAAAAGGAGACTGCCCATTACTTCCTAAGAATATCCACTATATTCAGAAGGGTTCACAGATTTCCACAGGTGGCAGTCATATTGCTCTTTGTGAGACTTAAAATATATTTGACTTGTACTTGACAGTTGTGATGAACTATACACTTAAAACTGTCAGTTTATATGGTACATTCTGTCATCCTGGAAGGAAGTTATGGGGAAATGCATGTAGGTAATATGAGGAAACTTGCTGAGTTAAGTGAACATAACATATTCCAAACATTTGATCAGGGTAACATGTTGAAAAAAATTGGAACAAGAAGTTGTTCTGCAGTCCCAAAGGCCACCAGCTGCTCTGCAAGGAGAAGAACGGGCACTCTCCTCTTGTGCAATTAACTGCCTCTGAAAATTGCCAGAGGGTCAGCTGTGGGTTGGTTCTGACTCACTGGTACCCAACAACAAACAACATCATTGAACTCAACATCAAGAAAACAAAAATTCTCGCCACTGGACCAACAGGGCATGACGGGTAGAAAAAAGATTGAGATTGTCAAGGACTTCATCTTAATTGGATCCACAATAAGTACACTTGGTATCATCAGGAGACATTGCACTGGAAAAGTCTACAACAGTCAGGAAACTCTTTAAATTATTGAGGAGCAGGGATGTCTGAGGACTAAGCTGCACCTTATTCAGGTCATGGTCTTTTCAGCCACTTGATAGGTGACTGAGCTGGACAGTGACTAAGGATGAGAGAAGAATTAATTGATGCCTTTGAACTGTGGTGCTGTAGAAGAATATTTTCCTCTTGTATTTTTTTTTCTTTTTTAATCTACAAGTAGTTCCCAACTTAAGTGGTTCTAACAATGCCAATATAGACCTATTTATTCTCTTGGCAGTCAATGGTATGTTCAATGCTCCTGCCAACATGGACAAGGAGAAGCCAGTTAAGAACCAAGAGGAGAGCATCAAAACTCAGCAGAAAGATCAGCAGTTTGCTAAACTGTCAACCTGGGGATCAGCTTGTACTCAAGCTGATGTGGGGCTCACTCTGGGAGTCCTCTTTGGGAAGGTGTTCAGACAACCGTCTGTCCTCTGTGGCTCAGGTTCAAGAATGTGTAAATTGCAGTCTCTGTTACAGAAGTGGGTGGAGGAAGTGTTCATTGCACAAAAGCTCCAAGAGATATGCAAAATGGGGTTCCTCCTGCAGCAGGCCCAAAAGACAAAGTGAACAAACATTGAGAGCCAAGTAAAAGGCAGTTGGGACAGCCTACTCCTCAAACCCACCCTTCGGGCTTGAGAAGGACATGGTGAGAGTGTGGTTCTGTAACCAGTGTTACGGAAGGGCAAATGGTCTCTTGGTAATGCCTCCCAATTAGAGGATTTTGAACCTGCTGGCTCTCCTTTCCCAGGTGCACCAGTGCCTTTTCCAGGGCCCCATTTTGGTACCTGAGACTTAGGAGATCCTCACTTTATGACTGTAGTCCCTGGTCCCTTTCCTAAAGGGAAAGCCTTCCCCTCCAGGTCTCTGCTTTGGGCTCTCCAATGCATTCCAAGTGAAGTGGCTTCCTTTGCTAGGAATAGGTGGCAGAGGAAAGGGAAAAAGTTGGACTGGCGCTTTTTGTGTTAAGTTCCTCATTCACTAAGGAAGGAAGAAATTGGGAAAAATTAAAGGGAGAAGTTTTGGGGTAACTGGTTAGAGAAATGAAGTTCAGTGATGCTCTTGATAATCCCCATTTCATTTTAAATAATCCCCATTTTGTTCTTAAATAAAATACTTGAGGCACATTTAAAACTTTCCAATCAGACGAGCTCTGGTAGCCTGGTGGCAAGAAGCTGCACTGCAATCCCAGAGGAGTGTGGTTGAAATCCACCAGAAGCTTTGCTGAAGAAGGAGGAACAATCTCCTGTACCAGTCAGATCCGATTTGACAGCACACACACACACAAATAATAAAATTTTTTTAAAGTGCAATCAGTTATCACTTATTATTTTTAGGCTATCATTTTGTGAATTATTTCTAGAAGCATGTGATTTTGTGGAATTCTGGGATGACCTACCGAAAAACTCAATTACGAAGCCACACTTTGAGCAGTTATTTGATATATATTCCAAATCACTATGATCTTGCATAGCAAGATTACACTGCTCACAGGATGGAATGATCCTCTTTCATTATACTGGCAGAGGTTGGTTAAACTGTAGGCAAATGGAGGATTTTAGGATCAAAGTTCTACGAAAGAATAACAATTCTTCTGATTTCTATCTGAAAAATGAGTAATTATGGCTCTCTTCATATATCATTTTCCTTTCTATAAACCCCACCATTTTGCCTCCCTATTCTCTTTCCCCGACTCTTTTATGTTGTTTTGTACTGTTTAGTTGGAAATGACCCATATAGCTAACCCTCTAGTTGATTTTCAGAGGTATTAAGTTACACAGGTGTGTGTGTACCGTCGAACTGGATCCAACTGGTACAGGAGGAGGATTGCCCCTTTCTCCAGTGGAGCATCTGGTAGATTCGAACCAAGTACTTTTGGAATTGCAGTGCAGCTTCTTGCCGCTAGGCCACCAGAGCCCCCTGATTCCTGATTAAAACAAGCTTGGAAGCAGGAGTGGCATCCACTTTCAAAATGGCTTGCCTCCGAAACTCTATGAACAGTGCTCAGGTCTTTCATTCATAGGGTCGCTATGAGTAGTCTATGACTCAATAGCACTTAACAATAACAATGACAACATAGAGCTCCACTGGCCTAATGGACAGAAAGTTATGCTACCAAGCCCAAGGTGGGTGATTTTAATCTGTGGCACTCAGGCCTGGTTCAAATTGTTTTCCTGTCAAACATCCTTCAAGGTGGTATAGCACTGGTCTGTGCCTTGCTGTACAGAGGTAACTCACGGTTGCTGTGATGTTCAACACTGTGACACTGATGTATCAAATGTGATAATGGTCACCTATGGTGGACAGTGCTGGCTGGAGCTTCCTGATTAAAACAAGCTTGGAAGCAGGAGTGGCATCCACTTTCGAAATGGCTTGCCTCTGGAAACTCTATGAACAGTGCTCAGGCCTTTCGTTCATAGGGTTGCTGTGAGTCATCTATGACTTGACGGCATTTAACAGCAACAAATTACACAGGAGGAGACTATCCATCTTTTTCCCATGGTGCAGCTGGTGGATTTGCACCATGAACCTTCAGGTTGGTAGTGTGGTTCCTTATCACTAGGTCACCAAAGCTTCCTAACTTTTCTATGTTGTGTGCTGTCCAGTTGGAACTCACCCATAGCTGACCCTCCATCAGGTTTTCAGAGGCAGTATATTACAGGGGAGGGGATTGCCAGTCTTTCTTTCACAGAGTAGATGGTAGATTCAAACCACACACTTTTGCACTGGCAGTGCGATTCTTTACCACTGAACCACCAGGACTCCCTAACTCTTGAGTTTTGTTGTTGTGTACTGTTGAGTTAGAACCCATAGCCGACCCTCCAGCAAGTTTTCAGAGGCAGTAAATTGTCCAGGAGGAGATGGCACATCTTTTTCCAGTGAAGTAGCTGATGATCTGAACCATGAAACTGATGGCAGCACAATTACTTACCACTAAAGTCATCAGAGCTCCCTAACTCTTATATAGAGAATTCAGATGTACAATTAATCTGTTTAAGGATCATCCCTTGAAATAATCATGAAGGAAAATCACTAAAAAATCTAGAATTAGAAAACCACAGCCTTTAGTGGCTGCTGTATTCTCTCAGGATGTAAAGCTCTTCCAGTGCCAGGTCATCTGATGAGGCTGGCACTCTTGTATCTCCTGTCCATGTCCAGGGTGGTGTCCTACCATACCCTATGATTTCAAGGTCTATACATTCTGTTCTCTCCTTGCTTTGATCCTAGGACTTTTCTGGCCCACTAGTATCCAGTATTATATTTCTAATTCCAGTCCAGATTTGTTTAGAGGCAAAAATAAAAATATTTACAAGCAAATAGAGATTTTGGGATTGTTTTTACAAGAACTGAAAATAGCACCTCTCCAAATAGCCTTGCTTTGTAAAGATTCTACTAGAAGAATCTAACTTTCCACTAAGAATGTGATCGCCGTAAGTATCCCATGGTTTCAGTTACATAGATTTTCTACCTTTCTAATATGTGTACTGTTGTCTGCTCCTCTCCTTACTTGCCTGAAAAAGGTATTGTGTCAGGTCCTAAATGTACTCCTGAGTGCTGTAAGGGAAAATGGCTTGAAATTTGTTGGAGAATGCCTGACACAATAAAAGGAATGCCTTGGTATCCCACTCCTGACACCAAAAACCACAAGTAAAAAAAAAAATAAATAAAAGGAAGGCTTAAATAACATAACAATTTTATACTATGTTCCACTGCTGTGGAATATCTGAAATGCAGTCACCTCCCAATGAACCATGTTGCTGTTGTGTGCTGGGTTTTTTTTTTCCATTTGCAACTTTTTTTCTATAATTATATTTTATTAATTTTCATAAACATTTACAGAGATTTTGGGCTTCCACTCATTCATTGTTGCACTATTCTCTCTACCCTCCTCCCAGTTTGTTCTTGTCCAAATGCCACAGTGCTTGTCAAAGCCAGTTCTGATTAATCTTCTTTGTCAGTGTGTCCTTTGCCATTCCCTATCACTCCTCCCTGAGAGAGACTTCACCCTGAGTCATAAGGAAAAGGGGATGGTGTATTCTCTTAGCTACTTCCTGCTGAAAAGGGACGCTGTGGGTTTCAGGGTGAAGATCTCTCACTACTCTAAAGGGCCCCTTTGGCAGTAGGAAACACATAGACTATTGTGGAGATTGATTTTGGAGTTTAGATGCACTCTTATTGATTGTGCTTGGCCGTACATGTTCATATCCTTGAAGATGTATCATGGGGGTGTTGCAATCTAGAAGACACAAATTTGACTAACAAGTTATAAGTAGTACATGAGTCAAAAATTATGGAAAAGTAAAAGATTCTTTCATTGTTTTACAAACCTTCCCCCAGGTCCCCTCCACCATGTAGCCCTCGCTCTAGTCTCCTGTGATGACAGAAATACCTAGTTATATATCTCTTTTAAGTTTTCTCCCTCCTCTGTTTCAGTGCAGTATACATTATTGAACCCATCTTACTCAGTCTCTCCCCAACCCCAAGGACAGTCCCATTCTACAACAGTGGCATCATGTAATATTTGTCCTTTTGTGACTGGGATATTTCACTCAGCATAATGTTCTCCAGAGTCAACCATTTTGAATAATATTGCATGAGTTCCTTGTTTTTTAATGCAGCATAGTATTCCATTGTGCGAATATACCACAGCTTCTCTAGCCATTCGTTTGTTGATGGTGTTGTGTGCTGTTGAGTCAGCCCTGACCCAAAGCTGATATTCCAGCGGGTTTATCGCACACACGAGGAGACTGATCATCCTTCTCTTGCAGAGCAGCTGTATATAACTGTATGTATTTGGTTTCAAAGAAGAGCTGAAAATCGAATTAGAACACTGAAAAGCTAAAGCAAAAGGAGAGATATTGAAGAGCTGAACAGAAGATTTCAAAGGGAAGCTAGAAGACACAAAGCAAAGTCTTAAAATGGAATATGTAGAGAGATAGAATTGGAGAGCAAAAAGGGAAGAATTCATTTGGCATTTCTCAAACTGAAAGAACTGAAAAACTCAGGCCTCAACATACAATATTAAGAGATGATATATGCGAAATCTTCAAAGATCTAGAAGGTATCAAGATAGAGGGAATACACAGAATCATTGTTTATTTTTTAAAAACACAACTAGCCAAAAATGAAATATTACAAGAAATATCATATGGTCACAAGCCAATGGTAAGGAAGGAAGAATTTCAAGATATGATAAAGGCATTGGCAAAAAGTAAGGTTTCAGGAATAGAGGTAACACCAATTGACATATTTCAATGACAGATGCAACCCTGAAGGTGCTCACTAGTCTCTACCAAGAAATTTGAAGGTCTGCAGTCAGAAACCTCTCCAAATTGCTGAGAAGTAATGATACTAGTTTGAGAACTAAAGTGTGCCTGATTTAGACCATGGTCTTTTCACTCACTTGCTATGCATCTGAGAGCTGGACAATGAATGGCAAAAGAAAAATTGATGCCTTTGAACTGTGGTATTCGAGTACTAATTATCTCATGGAATGGAATGCCCAGTGAACAGTTAAGGCTTGAAGAAGGTGAAGCCAGATAGCTCCCTGGAGGCAAGGATGGTGAAGCTTCCTCTCACACACTTAGAGCAAGTTGCTAGGAGAGGCTGTTATGCTTGGAGAGATGTCGAAGGAGAGAAAAATCCTCAGCCAAGTGGATTGACGCGGTGACTGCAGCAATGGCCTCGAGTGTGTCAGCGATTCTAAGGATGGCACAGGATGGGTTCCGATCTTTTGTTCATAGGGTCACCATGTATTGTACTCAACAATGGCACCTAAGAAGATCACCTTTGAGTTGCCAGCACAACTCCTTAACACTAGGCTACTAGAGCTACCCAATGAACCAAATACTATTTTCTTTTTTCATGGTATGCATTCTTATGAAATGTAAATTATTCAACCCAATTAAGTAGTTAAAACTCTTAACGCTTCTTTCCTGTAATGGTCACGACGGTGCCTAGTAGAACAGGGTATCAATCGAGAACGTTATGCAACGCTCTGAAATGGTCCTAAGAATGTAGCCACAGAAAAAAATTCGGAGCTCTGGACTCTTACGCTAGCTGACTAGCTTTGAGACTTACACCTCGCGGGACTTTAGTTTCCTCTTTGTAAAATGGGTCGTCGGACGAGGGGTGGATCGGAAAGGTCTAACTGAGGATGCTTTTGACGCCCTAAATGGAATCACTAAGGTTGGCAGAAAGCAAGACAGACTAGGTGTTGAGGGCAGCCCGCGAAAGAACCCACTACGCTCGGTTCCTTCCCAGGAACAACGTGCCGTAAAGTGCTGGGCGTGGGCGGAAGCAGCGGCGCCAACTCCCTTTCCGGCCCGCGCAGGCCCAGGCGCCTCAGCGAAACGCTCCGGCTACGCCCCGCGCTCCCCGCAATCTGGTTCCTGGGTCGTGCGGCAGGACGCAGTTGGCAGAGACACCGGAGGGGGGCGGGTCAGGAAGTAGGGGCGCTGCGGCCGGGAGCGGGGCTGGGGGCGGCCGAGGGTTCGGCGGCGCCGAGGCAGGGAGGCTCCGGGCCGCGTGGCATCCGGAGGGGCGCCCCGGCCTCCGCGGAGACGATGGCGGAGAAAGAAGGTGACGGCTGCGGGTTCCAGCGCGCCAACTGCCGCCTGTGGTCCCGGGAAAGATGAGCGGTGGCGCGAGGGCCCCGGAGGCCTGGGCAGCTAGTGTCCAGTGGCCGCGAGTGCGGCCGCTTGGGGAGGGCGGCGAAGTGAGGGGCGGCGGCAGGTGGATGCGAGCGAGGGGAGAGGTTCAGAAGGAGCAGAGCACATAAGCCGAAGTTTTGTCCTTAAGTGGGAAGCAGAGGTGGAAGTTAAAGTGGGATTCCGGGAGCGGGAGAGAGAGCTCTGCTGGGATGATTGACAGGGAGGGCTCCTTGCTGGTAATGGGCTGGAGGGCATGGCTGAGCTCAGATGTTGGTGAATGCATTTATCAGGGGTACGGAGAACATAGTCGAAAGTGACAGTTTACCAAAATGCCCCTCTTGGGTACCCCCTTTAAAAGGTCTGTGGACACAAACAAGTCCAGAATCAGAAGATGAAAGGAAACGCACCCCGAGGGTATAAAAAGAAGCAGGGATTTGGGGTGAACATGGGAAGGTGAATTGGAAGGGGACGAGCATGCAGAAATCGCAGAAGGTCATGGTTATAAGGAAGGGGGAAATGGCAAAGCGCGGAAATTTTAGGGGATGAGGATACAGGGACTACTTTGACAATGAAGTGGGTAGATTCGGGAAGGCTTTGCATGCCCCCCAGAGCCAGTGCCAGGGAAACTCATAGCAATTTGTATATATAGGGAATGTTAGTGTGAGAGAAATAGAGTAGGAAGGGAATTAATGATACAGCTAGTGATAATATAGCAAGTATGTATGATAGAATAACCTATGACACCCCCATTGGTTTCAGGACCAAATATATACGTGTGTGTGCGTGTGCATATATATGGACTTGACTAGGCAGTTAGATTTTGCATTCAGTGGGGAACATTTACTGGATAGAGCTGAGGAGCAGGGAATTTCAAGAATTTGGCAAAAAAATGTTTATTTTGGGTGTTGCTTTTTAAGTATAAGTATTGTTTACAGTTTTGACTTGCTGCCCGTTCGTCTGTGCTTTCTGGCCTGTTCATATTTATCTCCTCTTCCTTGAGATTTCAGAGGGTTGAAGTTGATCTAAATTTAAGGCATTCTATTTAAGAGCAACTTAAAAAACCCAAAAATCTGTTTTTCCTTAGGAAAGGGGGAATGCAATTTCATTTCTTTTCTTTTATCTATGGTTGCAGTATATATATATATATTTTAAAAACATTTCTTGATATTCCCCCCGCTCCTACTTATGACTAACTGCAAATTTAGGTTGGTTGGTAGGTATCTGGTGTGTTTCTATGAGTACTTTCATATGCTTAAGTAAAGCATGGGAGGGAGAGCCCTAAAACCAATGTGGTCCTTAAGATGCTATAATTACTACTAAGGAAATAGAAATCTTTATAATGTGGAACCAATTAAAAAGTCCTTGTTGTTGTTATGGACTGTCGAGCCTGGAACTGATATAGATGACCCTTTAGTGGGTATTCAGAGGCAGTAAATTGCTTGGTAGGAGATTGCTCATCAGTGCGGTTCCTTCACACTAGCCGGCCCTAATCCTTATAAAGACTTGTTATGTGCTGTTGACTAGGAACTGAGCCTTTGCTGACCCTCCGGCGGGCTTGCAGAGGCAGTACGTTGCATAGGAGGAGCCTGCCCTCTTTTCTCCCATGGTGGATTTGAACCAAGTGCCTCGGGATTGTTGGCATGGTAACTCCTTACCACAGTCCCTGTAGCATTTTATACAATTGAATTATAAAGTGAAACAAATCACTTGTAGAATTATGGGTAATTAAAATAATGAAATATCTTATATGGAATAATTCATGGGTTAAAATTATATTAAAATATAATTTCATTGTATTTTCACAATTCCATAAATATTTGAGTGCCTACTGTGTTAAGGGGATCTCTGGTGGTCTAGAATTTGCACTCTTAACCTAAAGACAGACAGTTCAGATCTACTAACTGCTCTTTGCCTTAAAGGTGGAGAGTCTCCGCCTGTGAGATTTTCAGCCTCTGAAACCCGCTGGACGGTACTTATGAGTCAGATCTTATTTGATGGAAGGAGTTGAGTTGCCTGTTAGATGGTGCAGAATAGGGCAAGGTTCTGAGCTGTTGCTTATAGGGTTGCTATGAGTCATAGCCAACTTGATGACGCTTAACCACAACTGTGTTAGGCTGGGATATAATTATCAACAATTAAGGAGAAATTCTCATTTATTCTAATAATGATAATATTTATAGCAAGTATGTCTGTGTTCTAGGCATTATCCCAAGTACTTTACCTTCAATGGTATACTGGATTTTTTTTTTAAAGAAGAGTGAGAATCCCAAAACACTTAATTGCATACACATGCAGAACCTATGCACAGACCAAGAAGCAGTTGTTTGAATAGAACCAAGGAACACTGTGTGGTTTAATATCAGGAAAGGTGTGCACAAGGGTTGTATCCTCCTTCTGTACCTGTTCAGTCTGTATACTGAGCAAATTATTTTTTTTTCTATAATTATATTTTATTAATTTTCATAAACATTTACAGAGATTTTGGGCTTCCACTCATTCATTGTTGCACTATTCTCTCTACCCTCCTCCCAGTTTGTTCTTGTCCAAATGCCACAGTGCTTATCAAAGCCAGTTCTGATTAATCTTCTTTGTCAGTGTATCCTTTGCCATTCCCTATCACTCCTCCCGGAGAGAGACTTCACCCTGAGTCATAAGGAAAAGGGGACGGCGTATTCTCTTAGCTACTTCCTGCTGAAAAGGGACGCTGTGGGTTTCAGGGTGAAGATCTTCTCTCACTACTCTAAAGGGCCCCTTTGGCAGTAGGAAACACATAGACTATTATGGAGATTGATTTGAGCAAATTATTTAAGAAGCTGGATGATATGAAGAAGAACATGACATAAGGATCAGAGGACCATTCATCAACAGCCTACTTTATGCAGATGACAACCCCCTGCTTTCTCAAGCTCAAAGTGAAGATGACTTGAAGCACTTAATGCAGAAGATCAAAGGCTACAGCTTTTAATATCGATTATATCACCACTGAACTAAGATGCAGCATCATGATAGATGGAGAAAAGTTTTGAATTGTCAGCTATTTTACTTGGATCCACAGTCAACACCATGATAAGAGTAGTTAAGAAATCAAAAGGTGTGTTGTATTTGGAAAATCTACTATTAAGGACTTTTCCGAGGCCAGTTTAAAGACTAAGATGTTCTTGATCCAAGCTGTGGTATTTACAGTTGCTTCCTATGCAGCTAAAAGTTGGGCAATAAATAATAATAAAAATTTGATGCTTCTAGGGAGCTCTAGTGGCCTAGTAGCAAGAAACTGTACTGTAATCTCAGAGGTGCATGGTTCGAATCCACCAGATGCTCTCCTGCTGAAGGAGGGACAATCTCGTCCTGTACCAGTCAGATCCGATTTGATGGTACATGCACAAAAAATTAAAAAATTTAAAAAAAAAATTGATGCTTTTGCATTGTGTTGGCAAAGAGTATTGAATATCCCATGGCCTGCCAAAAGAACAAACAAATCTGTCCGGAAGAAAGTGCAACCAGGGGTCTTCATAGAGGCAGGGATGGTGAGACTTTGTCTTACTTTAGCATATCTGCAGGCGGAATTAGTCCTTGGAGAGAGATACCATGCTGAGAAAGGTAGAGGGGTCAGTGAATGAGAGGAAGACTCTTATGGTGGATTGACACAATGACTGCTGAAGTGTGCTTGAGTATGACAGAGACTGGGAAGATGGCACAGGGTAGAGCAATGTTCAGATCTACTTAGGCTTACTGTGAAGTCATAGTCAACTTGAAGGCACCTAACAATAGCAATTCTTTGTTTTCAAAACACCTAGGTGTATTTACTGTAAAATTAGACTGAGTAAGCCATAGCATATTTGTGAAATTATTTCCATTTTTAAAAGCTTTTTTCTTGTAATTTCAATGACAAGTTATAGAGCAAATTTGCTTTTCCATTCAGTAATTCATACATGTTTTCTCTAATAACACTGCTTACAACCCCCACTTCTCATTATCAACACTCCACTGTGTTTACTCATTCCATCTGTTGTGTTTCTTACCCTTTTTCCTTCTGAGGCTTAATACTGGACAAATGTACTTTTGATCTTGTTTCCTCCTCTTCCCTTGTGTTTGCCATTTCTATCCATCCTTCTTGCCTGCCTTTTCCCCCGCCCTGCTCTCCCCCCCCCCCATGTAACACTGGACAGATAGTTGGACTGAAAATTGAGCCAAAGGGATAAGTTTGGTTCCATGCTTGAAGGTGTCCACCAGCCATGTTGATAATTATGTGCACGTCCTTGAGTTGAAACTGACTCATAGCTTCCCCTCCAGTGGGCTTTCAGAGGCTGTAAATCACAAAGAGGAAAGATTGCTCATCTTTCTCCCGTGGACCAGCTGGTGGATGTAAACGACACACTTTTTTGGTTGACAGCACAAGTCTTCAACCGCTAGGCCACCATAGTTCCCGCTAACAGCCATAGTCTCCTAGTTTTGCCAGGACAGTCTTCTCCTCTGTGAATTACTGCTCTGAAAGCCCACTGGAGGGTCAGCAGTGGGTTGATGGGACATGAAACCATACCACTTAAGTATGATCTTTTTAATGGTTTTGACTTTTGTTCCAAACTTGCCCCCCACCACCCTCCCCCGACTTCGCTGTGACTGCCAGTTGTGATCCCTCTCAGTGTAGTCAGCATAGGTAGCCAGGCACGGTCTAGTTTTTCTGGTCTCTAGCTTGTGGAGCCTGGGGTTTCTGTGGTTCCATTAACCCTTTGATTTCCACCCCCCCTTCTTAGCTGTAGAAGTGGGAAGAGACCAATAGTTGTAATTCAGATGGTTTATTTTTATTTTAAACAGATTGTATTTCACTTGTATCCAGGTGTTACTTTTCATTCCCTTGAGTTCATTGTCCCAGCATTTTCTCTAAGTAAATATTCTTCAGGAATTTGATCCTTAAAAAAAAGAAATGTGTTACTTGTAGCAATAAAGGATCATGATATTCAGTTATGCTTTCTGAAAAACCTGTTAGAGCAAAGAAAAAAGTGACAACCTTAAGTAGAATGGTGGTAACATTTTACTTGAAAACTACTAGGAGTGGATATTTGCAAGTTTTGTAGCCCTAACACAGTCCTTTAACAACCACTATCCATCCTGTGAGGTGGGTGGATGTTGTATGAATACTGAGTGATGGTGAGGTAGTTAGTTAAGGTCCTTATCTAAAACCAGTCAAATCTTTATCTTCATATATCTTTATAGTGTACCTTTTTTTTAAAATAATTTTTTAAAAAATAATTTTAATGAACATTTACAAAGACTTTGGATTTCCATTCATTCATTGCTGCACTTCTCTCCCTGCCCAACCCCCCCCCCCGGTTCGCTCCTCTGTTTGAAAAGTAAAAGGAAAAACTCCCTCCCTGGTACACAATCCCCCTGCACCCCGTCACTGCCCTAAGTGCATTCCACTATGCAACCTTAATTGTGGACTCTTGTGATAACCAAAATACCCTATCATATCACTTTTAAATTATTCTCTCCCTCATCTGTTTCAGTGCAGTATATACAATTTATCCAGTTTTTCTCAGTCTTACCCCAACCCTGATACCAGTCCCATTTTACAGCAGTGGCACCATGCAGTATTTGTCCTTTTGCGACTGAGATATTTCACTCAGCATAATGTCCTGCAGGGTGACCCATTTTGAATAATATTGCATGAGTTCTTTGTTTTTCAATGTAGCATAGTGTTCCATTGTGTGAATATACCACAGCTTCTCTATTCATTCACTCGTTTGTTGATGGGCACCTGGGTTGTTTCCAACTCCTTGCTATTGTGAACAAAGCCGCAATAAACATGGGTGTGCATATATCCACTTTGATGTCAATTATGGTCTCTTTGGGATATATTCCCAGTAGTGGAATTACTGGGTCAAATGGTATATTTATTTGCAACTTTTTGAGGAAGTGCCATACCGCCTTCCACAGTGGTTGCACCATTTTACAGTCCCACCAGTAGTGAATAAGGGTTCCAGTTTATACATAGAAACATTCAGTAAATCTGTCAGATAAACGAAAACATGTTTAATATAAAGTGATGTTTCTGTGTGTGTCAAGGAGTCACATGCACATTTGTTATTACAAACCCTATATACATACCCCTTTAATTTTTAATTTAGGTTTCATGAGGATTGGAGATGAGATTTTATAGTTAGAGGCTGCCAGCACATATGCTATGCAGTATGTGATTCTTCTGGACTAGAGACTGGAAAGAAAGTATTTGTATGGAAAGATTAACATTGTCATATAGTTTGACTTTTTCCCCCCAAAGGTGTTCTTTGCAATGCTGAAAAGAAAGCTTCAGTTTCATTCCACTGTTTCCTTATTAGAACTAGTAATCTAGTTTGCCTAGTTTCTTTGCATTAGCCTACTTAAAAATACCTGGTTTGTCTTTCACTTTTGAAGTTACATCAGTAGAGGGAGCTCTTGTAGCATAGTTTGCTTTTAATCTAATAAAGCAAAGTCTAGGATAGTTTAAATCCCAGTGGCTCCAAGTGAATACGATTCTTCACCTCCTCCCATGAGATCTCCAGCCTCACAAACCTGCAGGAAAGTCAGCTAAAAGTTGAGGTCTGTAAATAAAAGTGAAATGAAGTGGAATTGGCATCCATTCAGTTTTGTTTCTTGACAGATAAAAGGCTTAGAGACAACTTAAAAAATTGGCTAAACTTATACTACTAGATTTCTCATGAAATTAATAGATTTCTTATGTACTTTTTGCTCACTTTGTAATACCTCTGAAATTGACATGCATTTCACACATAAAACAAATAAGTGTTTCTCCCCTCTCGAAACATTGCTGTCAACATAGTATCATAAAATGTAAAGCATTTTAAAACAATGATGATATAATGGTCTAGATCTCTTATAAATTATTTGTATAGTTGATCACTATTAATACTGATTCTTCAGAGATGATTGTTAAGGTTTATAG
Organism: Elephantulus edwardii; assembly: GCF_000299155.1. Taxonomy (NCBI): domain Eukaryota; kingdom Metazoa; phylum Chordata; class Mammalia; order Macroscelidea; family Macroscelididae; genus Elephantulus; species Elephantulus edwardii. The sequence goes on along the minus strand of NW_006399786.1, from coordinate 16,310,759 downwards.
GTTTTATATATTATTTGGGAATCTATGCAAAATTTATGGTATAAATTATATTTATAAAAGAAATTATTTGTATGAAACCAACATTTTATAATTCTAGCAAGTGATTTTATTTTACAAAAAATATTTTTGAAAAGAATTTTTTATAAAGAACATTTTATATCTAACTCTCCCTTTCCATTGCAAAGGACAAAGGTCACATACATTTGATAACTACCTTAATAGATTTGTTTACTGGATTTTTGAAATTATTAAATGAAATAAAAAAAAAATATCTGGTAACATTTTGGTTAAGCATAAAAATGCAACTATATATTCTACGAAGATGGAGCCAAAAGCAAAGAAGGAAGCCCCTGCCTTCCAAAACTGAAGCCAAAGCAAAGGCATTAAAGGCCAAGAAGACAGGCCTGAAGGGCCAAAAAAAAAGATTTGCACATCACCCACCTTCTGGTGGCCTAAGCTGCTGAAACTCTGAAGGCAGCCCAAAAACCCCTGGAAGATCGACCCCCAGGAGTAACAAGCTTGACCACTATGCCATCATCAAATTTCCGTTGACCACTGAGTCAGCCATGAAGATAGAAAGTAACAACAAACTTGTGTTCATTGTGGATGTCAAGGCCAACAAGCACCAAATTAAACACCTGGTAAAGAAGCTCTGTGGCATTGATGTGGCTAAGGTAAACACTTTGATTAGGCTGATGGAGAGAAGGCCCATGTTCGACCTGCTCCTGATGATGATACTTTGGATGTTGCCAACAAAATTGGAATCATCTAAACTGAGTCCAGCTGGCTAATTCTTAATACAAATTTTTCTAACCAAAAAAAAAAACGCAACTATATCCACCAGATGCTCTGCTGTAGAAGGAGGGACAATCTCCTCCTGTACCAGTCAGATCCGATTTCATGGTACACACACACAAAAATAAAATGAAAAAAAAAATTTAAAAATGCAACTAGCTTCTTATTTTCCCTTGTGTTCTTTTAAATATTTTTCCTCTTATATTCTTTTTAAAAATAAACTTTAAAATGATGACTTGACTTTTCAGAGCTCATTTGGCTTTTTATTTAAAAATTCATCCTTATTGATCCCTTCTGACTTTTGCTTTAAACAAGACAGGAAATTAAAGGGGTATCCTGAAAAAGAAATAGAGTAATAACTGACCCACAGTTATTTAGCGAAATAATAAACATTTGAGGTATGATAATAATTAATAATAATTGTAAATACTGCTTTCTAATGTATCTGCTGGCCTCACTGCTACAACTGTAGAAGTAGGTAACAACTAGACTAGTGAGATTAAATCCACTAAATACAATATTTTTTCTCACTGTGTTTTCTCACTTTGAACACCAGTGTTTACAAAGCTATCTTAGCAAACATACATTTGCTATAAAGTCATATTGAAACCCATTAATTTTTCTTGTTTTACATGTAAAGCTAGAAAAATGATATTATCTGCAGTAGCAACAGCAGATTAATTTTCTTTTTCACTTGTCTTTTTGGGTTCTTATCTCACAGCCTAAAGTTAGTAACAAAAGAGAAAATTTCTTTATTACAAGGAAGAGATACATTCTTGCAAAAATTGTAAACTTGGCAGGGATGCCCTGTAGCAACAGTGTAGTCATAAACTATCCCACAAGATAACTAATTCTAAATAGTACACTGATTTAATTGTATATAGGAAATTCACATTTTATTTGAAACTTAGTTTCCTGGTTTGGCGATAATGTCCTGCCTTAGTTTTTCATTGAAGATATGTATGGAAAATTTTTCTAAATGCTTTCCACAGCTGTATGTGTTATCACATACAATACTGCAGGACTGTGAAACTGCAGAATTTCAAGGATTATTAGAAAAAGTGAACTATGGTTTTATTGTCAGTATATTTTATATATTTTCTGTGTAAATTTTTATAATCCATTGTCATATGATACTGTTGGTTAGTGAGAATAATAAGCTAGCAATTGACTTTTTTTTCCCTAGATGTGATGGAAAATAATTTATCTATTTTGAAAATAGCATTATATCAAGAGTTCCCTGCTTTCTCCCTTGGACTTTGAAGAGGGAGAATTGGGGGGTGTAAATTAACTTTGGTAATAAGAAGTCTCAGTATGAATTTTGCTTAAGTGTTAAAAAGTTTAGTATATAGATTAAACCAGCTTGATTAATATGTTGCAATAACTCTTTATAATATTTTAAGGACCAACTGTAGAATTGCGCCAAAGGAAAAAACCAAAGTCTTCAGAAAATAAGGAATCTGCCAAAGAAGAGAAAATCAAAGATGCACCAATTCCTGAAAAAGCCTCGAAACGTGAGTTCAGTATAACTGACATTTTTTAATGCAGCTGTAAAGATAGTTAAGCCAGACATGATATTTTCTTATATTAAATCTATAAGCATATCTTAGAGTTAAGAGTAATAAAGTGTGTCATTGTATCAGCTACCTACTACTAGGTTTTGTTATAACTCTCAAACTTTGGGGATTTGCAACAAATACTTAATTTTTTTTAAGTATTTATTTTTAAAAATAATTATTTTATTATTATTTTTTTATGAAAGTTTACAGAAAACTTGCATGTTCATTAATGCATTTTTGCATATTTTCCTCCCTACCCCTCCCCCAGTTCACTTAAAAAAAGAGTCATTCATTATTGCATAATATCCTACCTCTTCCTACCCTATGCACCTCCCATTCTGGACTGTTGTCCTATAGATAATGCCTAATCATATATTCCTTTTGAACAGTTCTTTCCTTCATTTGTTACAGTGCAGTGTTCATTATTTATCCCCTCTTTTCTTAGTTCCTCCCAACCCCCATGTCTGTCCTGTTTTAGAATGGTAGCTTAAGTGTTAAGTATTATGTAGTTATTGTTATGTAGTATTTGTCCTTTTGTAACTGAGATAGTTCACTTAGCATAATGTCCTTCATGTTGTATAATATTTTATGAGTTCCTTGTTTTTCATTGCTGCATAGAATTCCATTGTGTGAATATACCACCGTTTCTCCATTCATTTATTGCTGGGCACTTGGGTTGCTTCCATCTTTTTGCTATTCTGAACAACACAGCAATAAACATGGATGTGCATATATCTGTTTGAGTGGCAGCTCTGGTTTCTTTAGGGTATATTCCTAGTGGAATTGCTGGGTCAAATGGTATTTCTATTTCCAACTTTTTGAGAAAGCGCCATACTGCCTTCCATAGTGATTGTAACAAATACATATTTTTTTTTACAAATACTTATTTTTGACTGATGTTACATATATTGCTACAGGTCAGCTGCTGTGGCTTCATGTGTCCTGCATTCTAAAATCCAGGCTGAAGAATAGTCTTCACTTGGGATATGTTTTTCTTGTAGCAAAGAAATGATCTATAGAGCAAGCAGAATCATGCAGTGCCTCATGAAGTTTCTGTTGTACCAGGATGATTGTACTTATATTCTCTTGATCCAAGCAAATAATGGAATGGGAACCATACCCTGTGTACAGAGTAGCATTGCAAGTCACATGGCAGTGAACTAGGACATATAATCTTTTCATAGAGAAGGAGAAAGTAATTGGAAACAAAATAGTCTACCACATTCTGTCCTTTTGGTCATAAATATTTACCTAAATATTTTGTCATAGACAAAATACACACATAACCTCTAGTCTGAGGAAGGCACTTAATTCAGTCGTGGCTTCGGTCTGGAAGATTCTAAGACCTTCTAATTTACATTGTCTAAATGTGATTTCTTCTTACCCAATGACCTATAAACTAGAAAGGACAAATTTTCTGTTATAACATGGGCCCCCAAGACCTCTTCACGTTTAGCAATTCCTTGGAAGCATTCATAGGATTTAAGACAGACTTGTGCTTAAAGTTATGATTTTTTACTGTGAAAGAATAACAAGCAAAATTAGCAATGAGAAATGGCTTTCTGAAAATAGCAGGTAAAAGCCTGCTATGTTAACTTTTTCATAACCAAAATATATGTTCCATTCAGAAAGAATAAGAGGGAGAGACATGTATCAGCCACTTGTCCTGCCAGATAAATATGAGATCTTCTTACCCTGCAGTTCACACTTGAGTGGCACTGTGATGTTAATAAAAAAGGTCAACTGTTTGAACCCACCAGCTTCCCTGAGGGAGAAAGATGAGACAATCAGCTTCCAAAATCCTATGGGACAGTCGTTCTCTCAGTGTTGCCATGAGTTAGAATTGACTTGATGGCAGTGGAATAACCCTGAGTTTAGGAGATGTTTCTTGATTAAGCCTAGCTTATTGTTCTCCATAGCCCTTGACTCTGCGATCCAGAGTCTTTTTTTACCCATATCTGAAGAATGAATGGAGAATATACTATCCTTAAGGCTGAATGGCTTTCTTAGATTATTTCTTGCAAAATTGAAGAACAGTTGAGGATTCAAAAGTTGTTATTCTATTTAAACAACCATAGTAATTTATAATTCAGATTAACTACTCTTGACTGTCTGCAGTCGTTGATCTCTAAACTATTGAAGAGTAATGCTGATGCTGTTAGTTTGAGAACTAAGGTGCACCTGATTTAGACCATGGTCTTTTCAGTCCTTGCTATGCTTCTGAGAGCTGGACAATGAATAAGGAAGACAGAAGAATTGATGCCTTTGAACTGTGCTGTTGGAGGAGAATGCTAAATATCACATGGACAGCCAAAAGAACAAACGGATATGTATTGGAGAATGAGAAGGTGAAGCCACATTGCTCCTGGGAAGCAAGGATGACAAAGCTTTGTCTCACATACTTTGGGCATGTTGTTAAGAGAGGCTGTTCCTTGGAGAATGACATCTTACTTGGGAAAGTGGAGTGACAGCAAAGCAGAGAAAGACCCCCAACCAAGTGCATAGACACAGTGACTACAGCAGTGGACTCAAGTGTCAGAGATGGTGAGGCTGGCCCAGGATAGGACAGGGTTCAGTTCTTTTGTTCACAGGGTTGCTGTGAGTCAGACGTCATGAAACAGCACCTAACAACAGTGACACTCTTTTAACAAGACAGTGTTTTCAAAAACATTATCAGCTTTATGCCTGTGAGTCTAATCAGCTCCCTTTGCTAACAGTTACACCTATGATTTTTTTTGAGATTTCCTCCTTAATTAAGATAGTTTTCTTAGCTTTTCTTGCCCCTTCTATCCCTTCCCCCAGTCCACTTTGCAATGTCCCTCTTCTTCCAGACTGTTGTCATACATATAACACCTCATCATATATTTCTTTTGGACTATTCTTCTCCTTATCTGTTCCAGTGCAGTGTTCATTATCTACCTTCCTATTCTCCCCTCAACCATCCATGTAAGTCCTATTTTATAATACCGGTGTTATGCAGTATTTGTCCTCTTGTGACTGAGATATTTTACTCAGCATAATGTCCTTCAGGCTCCTCCATTTTGTGTAATGTTTTATGAGCTCATTGTTTTTCAGTGCTGCATAATAATATTCCATTGTGTGACTGTACTAGTTTTTCTGTCCATTCATTTGTTGATGGGCATTTGGGTTGCTTGCATCTCCCTGCTGTTGTGAATAATGCAGCAATATACATGGATGTGCAAATCTGAAAACCTGTAATCTTTTCCAACCAGTTAAAGGTAAATTTGAGAGTTACATTGAATAGCAAAGGTTGATTAAGATGAATTCTCAAGGCAATGGCAAAAGTCAAAGACATGGCTGTCACACGGTTTGTTAAAAGGTGAAAAGTAAAAAAAAAAAGTATAAAGTATCCTTAGTAAATTCTTCCATTTAAGCAAGACTTGGGAGGAGACAACAACTAAAGATGTGATCTGACAATAGGTTGATAAGCTCCAGGTGCATGTAATTAAGCCTTTGGACATACCTAGAAAAGAATTTAGGATATATGTATTGCTACGTTGAGGTAAAAAGTTGACCAAATTTTTATTTTTCTTGTAGTTATTTATGACCCTTTAAAAACCTAATCATCAAAATTCATTGAACTGTACACTTTAAGTGATAAAATTCACTGTCGTTTATTGTATAGGTGGAGCCTTGGTAATGTAGTGGGTTAGGTGTTGAACTGCAAACCCATCATTGGCTCTTTGGGAGAACAGTGAGGCAGTCTGCTCTTGTTAAGGGTAACAAACTCAGCTCTGCTTGCTTCATCCTGTAGGATTTCTATGAGTTAGAATTGACTCAATAGTAGAAAATGTATTTGTGTTTATAGAATAAAAATTTTTCCTATTAAAAAAATTCCTTGATGAAGAGGATAACAACAAAGAAAGGGTAGTAATTCTGAATGAACCTGTATTTTTTTTCCTTTAGATACTCTGTACTCTATTCCTTTTAATCTAGGTGTTTTGGTGTCGGGTGGTTTTTTTTTGTTTTGTTTTTTTTTCATTGATGTTGTTGCTAGGTGCATTTGAGTATAATCCATAGCAACCCTGTGAACAACAGATCTGAGCCATGTCCTATCCTGTGTCATCTTCACAATCTCTGACACACTCGAGCCCATTGCAGCAGTCATTGTGTCAATCCATTTAATTGAAGGTCTTTCTTCCTTTTGTCGACCCTACACTTTTCTAAGTATGATGTCCTTTTCCAAAGCATAGCCTCTTTTAGCCACCTGCCCAAAGTATATGAGATGGAGCTTTATCATCTTTGTCTCTAAGGAGAATTCTGACTGAACTTTCTCCAAGATAATATCATTTGTTCTTTTGGCAGTCCATGGGATATTATTTTTTTTTTCTTTCTTTCTTAATTTTAATGCAAGTAGGGTTGCCTGTCATTCATTTTTGCTCTTTTCTCCCCACCCACCCCCTCCTCCTCAATTCACTCTTCTTGAAAAGAAAAACTCTTTTCATTATTATGCAATCCCTCCCCCCCCAAGTCCACGCCACTATGCAGCTTTCACTTTGGACTCCTGTCATGACAGTAATACCCATCCATATGTCTCTTTTAAACAGTTCTCTCCCTCATCTGTTTCAATACAATATACATCATTCCTCCCCTCCTTTTCTGTCTTCCCTCAACCCTGATGTTAGTCCCGTTTTACAACAGTGGCCCTATGCAATATTTGTCCTTTTGGGACTGAGATATTTCACTCAGCATGATGTCCTCCAGGGTCGTCCATTTTGCGTAATATTTCATGAGTTCCTTGTTTTTCAATGCTGCATAGTATTCCATTGTGTGAATATACCAGAGCTGCTTTATCCATTTGTTTGTTCATGGGGATATTCTTTATTTAGGTTTTTTCTTGCTGAGGTAAAATAGAGAAAAAGTTTTCCACTATCCATTTTAAACGTTTTCAGCACTTCAAACAACAATAATACCTTATTTTCTTCTCCTCCCAGTTCCTAGTAACTACTCATAAACTTCCGTTTCAGTACATTTACAGTGTTGTTTTTATAGCCCAGTCAACTCCTAGCAATCCTGATGAACAATGGATCTGAATTCGACCCTATCTTTTGCCATTCTCACCTCTGCGTGATAATTAAATCCATTGTTATAGTCATCATGTCAACCCATTTTGTTGAGGGTCTTCCTCTCTTTCTGACTCTCTCCTTTCCCTAGCATGATATCTCCTCCAATGCTTGGCCTCTCTGAACAATATGCCCAAAGTATAAGATGATAAACATATTTGCTTCTAAGGATCACCCTTAGAGGTCTTTTGGCAGTCCATGGGATATTCAATACTCCTCTCCAACATCACAACTCAGAGGCATTGATTCTTCTGTCATCCTTAGTCATCGTCCAACTTTCAGATGCATAGCAAGTAATCAAGAAGACTGTGGCCTGGGCTAGGCACACTTTGGAGAAGTCCCTGACAGCAGATTTTCTTAATGCAACATGTCTTTTCTTCGTTCTCCCCTTTTCTTTCTTTTTTTTTTTTTTTAGATTTTAACAAAAGTTTATACACAGGTTGGGTTTTCATTTATTCATTGTTGCATAATTCACCCCCTCCCCTCCCCTTCTTCTTCCCGCAGTTCACTTTGCAGTGCCTTCTTATTCCAGATTGTTATAGCAGCATATCTTTTGATTTCTTGACTTCTGGTACCAAGGATGTTGATTGTGATCCATGATGTGAACTTGTTGACAGTTTCATTTTTAAAACAATTTCAAGTTTACAGGAAGATTGAACAGCTAATGCAGAAAATTGCCACATTTATTCGCACACTCCCACTCCCTCATGGTTTTTACTATTAACAGTTTATGTTTGAATCATTAATTTGATACAATTGAGGAACCAAGGTTGAACATAATAATTAAAGTCTGTGTTTTGTTCAGATTTATGTAGTTTTTTTAACTTAATCTTAGACCCTATCCAGGATATCAAATGTGTAGTTGTTACATCTTAGGTTTCTCTTGAGTGAAGTAGTTTCTCAGACTTTGTTTTTAATGACTTGAGTAATTTTGAGGTATGTGTTTTTACATGATTAGTATGGAGTTTTCAGGAGAAAGACAACTAAAGTTAAGTGTCATTTCTTAGCATAACAGAGGTACATACTAACTTTTGATTATTTTGAATATGTTTTTACAGATGTATTATTCCAGCGCTTTGCAAAGTTTTTCATTGGCTGTCTTGCAGCAGCTACAAGTGGTATGATGTATGCCCTCTACTTATCTGCTTACCATGAACGGAAATTCTGGTTTTCTAACAGGCAGGTAAGAGGAAAGAATTTCAAACATGAAAGGTGGTTTAGTATTTTACATTAATTTGGCCAGTATGTTCTCCAGTTAGCTAAACTAATGTGTGTGAGTACATATTACAAGTGTTATTTGGGTGCATTAGATTAACCGTGATCTCATTGCTCTTTTGGGAACTCAGTCACAGTATCAACCGTGAAATATTTAATAAAATGTATTTCAAGGCTAAAAATAGAGACTAAAGAGAAAGCCTGTCTCCATGCAGTTTATTAATCATAGAGATTTGATGACATTGAAGTGTTACAAAGTCATTTAATTAACCTGTTAATACTTTTCCCCCCCCTGTTAGTACTTTTAATAGTTCACATTTCAGAAACAAGTGATGGAAATTTCAGCATTAAATTGTTTTTTTAAAATTATTTGATTAGATTTATTTTCAGGGTAGTGCTAAAACAGTTAACAGACCTATTTATTAAACAGTAGTCTCTTAGCAATATATTTAATGTCAGTTTTATTCTTCACTAACTATACTTATGCTCATGATTTCCTAATTTGATTTTTTCAGACTTGACCATCATATCTGTCTGTAGTATGAACGGGCCTGGTTCTCAGTGTTCGCATGTGACTATAAAACTAAGAAAAAATATTAAACCTATTGGCATCAAATGAATTCTAACCCATTGCCCCTATAGCACTGCCCCATAGAGTTTCCAAGGCTAAAATAGGGAAGCCAGCTGCTACATCTTTTTTCCACTTGTACAGCTGATTGGCTGAAACTGCTATACTTTGAATTAGCAGAGAAAACTTTGACCACTGCACCCCGAGTTCCATCTTGACTTTTTGAGCTCAGACTAACTTAGTATTTTTTGTTTTGGTTTATGAGTTCTTTCCTTTTTTAACAAAAAGCCAGTTAATTGGAACACTAATTTTTGTTTTTAAGCAACTGATTTACCTATTACCTATTAAAACATATCAAAGCAATTAACTCACACTGTTACTGTAGCTTATGCAGATTCTTTCAAGACATTATGCAGATTAACTAGGAATAGTTCACAACACTGAATGGACAGTAAAATTATCTATGGTGCTTTAAAAAAATTGTTGTCATATACTGTTGAGTCAGAACTGACCTGTAAGTGACCCTCCAGTGGCTTTTCCATGGCAGTAAATCACATGGGAGGAGATTGCCCATCTTCCTCTAATGAAGCAGCTGCTCCCTCACATTGGCAGATGGGTAGAAGTAGTGGTTGGGTTCAGTATTTTTTTTTAAAGTTTCTATGTAATTCTTTTATAGGCAGTATTGAGAATACCCAGAGGCTGAAAATATAGAAACACTTTGCTGTTTTTTCCCTAAAAGTCTTGTGTCTGAGTCAATAGGAATGCCATCACCTGGAAATTCTTTTAGGATTGGAGACTGTCAGGACATGCTTCAGAATAAGAACATACATTTTATTAAGATATCTCGATGTTTTTAACATACATTAAAGTTGAGAAGCATAAGAAAGAGTTTAACTTTTTAAAATCTTAGAAGCAAATCTATTGCCATTTGTTAAAAAATTATTTTAGTGGACATTTATCTTTTTTAGATTATTATTCCCTTATTTCCCCTCTTAAAAATATTTCCGCCCCCACACTTTCCTTTATTGACATTATATTTCATCCAGTCATTGTCATATACTACCTTTTACACAATTAATGACCATTAGAATATGCCTACCATTTAGGGAGCTCTGGTTGTCTAGTGGCAAGAAGCTGCACTGCAATCCCAAAGGCACATGGTTTGAGGCCACCAGACGCTCCACGGGAGAAGGATGGGCAGTCTCCTCCTGTGTGATTAACTGCCTCTGAAAACCTGATGGAGGGTCAGCTATGGGTCTGTTCTGACTCTGTGGTACACATCAACAACAACAACAGAGTATGCTCACCATTTACCCATTACCCAGTCTTTTCAGCTCCCCACAAGATCTTTCCCATTTCCTTTCCTCCCCCTCTTCCCACCAGATTGTGCAACCTTGTGATTTCACTCCAGTTGGGTATCATCGAGTTGGACTTGACCAGTGAATTTTCAAGGGAGGAGACTGTCCATCCTTCTCCCACAATGCAACTGGTGGATGCAAACTGTATGCCTTTGGATTGCAGCACAAGTTCTTAACCATTAGGCCACGAGAGCTCCCAAAGAGCCTCTTAGGAATAAAATCTACATGTATTTACTGTATTCATGAAATTAAGATGGAAAATGTAGAATATTATTTCATGCCTCTACCCAAGAGGAGAGACCGGTCCTTGGAGAGGGACATCATGCTTGGGAGGGTGGAGGGACAGCGCAGGAGAGGAAGGCCCTCTCTGAGGTGGATTGATTCAGTGATTGGGATAATTGGGATGGGAGTGTCAGAGACAGTGCGATTGGCACAGGACAGAGCGGAGTTTAGGGCTATTGTACATAGGGTCGCTATGAGTCCCAGGCAACTCGACGGCACATAACAACAACAACACCCAAGATTAATATTCTCTTAATTGAGGAAAAAAGGTTCCTTTTTCAAAAATATCTAGAGAAAATCTTGGAGATTTATAGTGCGTGGAAAAATATTGTGGTTGTTCTCGTGGCCTAGTAACTAGAAGTTGCACTGCAATCCTGGAGGCGCACAGGTCAAATCCACCAGATGCTCTGCTGGAGAAGGAGGGGCAGTCTCTTCCTGTACCAATCAGATCCGATTTGATGGTACACACACATAAAATAATAAAATAAAAAATTGTGGTTGTGAAAAGTTATAATGAAAAAATCCATTTAGCTTTGTTTAATCCAGTTTAACTATAAAGCTCTTTTTAAGTAATACTCATCTTAGATAAATTTTGTTCATTATTAGTCTTTGAGAAAACTGCTATAAATAGTACCGTTTGTTCTTGCATTCCATTAATTGTTAAGCATTGCGTATGGAGAGAAATAGAGTGTGATTTTAAAAGACTACAGATTCAGCATCAAAATGCATAACATTTCCTAATATCTTTGATTCCTCTATTCTTTATAGCCCATTTCTAGGAATTTTAAGACTCACTTATATTTCTGGTAGCTGATTTAAAAATCACCAATTAGAGTTTGCCATTTAGTATACTGCAGCCTCCGCCGCCCGCCGCCCCTCAGCCAGCAGCTCCAGCGCCACCGCGGGCCGGCGGTGCTCCGGCGGGAGGGAGCGAGGCAGGCGGGCGGGCGGCTGCCTGAGCGCAGCGGAGGCGG
>NW_006399786.1:16289213-16297264 GCF_000299155.1 Elephantulus edwardii | reverse complement strand
ATATGAGTAGGGTGGGATGGAACAGTATGGAAGACTAGGCGATGGGGTCACACTTATCTGTGTTCCTATGGAAACTATTTGAATATTTGTTTTATATACATTTTTATTCACTTTTCACACATGCTACTAAAGAATGCACCCAGCTGCTGAGCAAGCATTTGTAGCTTGTCCAGGGGCAGAATGGGCCAAAGGTTAGTGTTGTGACCTGTTTTAAAAATAAAGTGTCTTGACATAAAAAAAAAAAGAAAGTGTGAAAATAAATAACTTAAAAATGCTTTCTTAAACTTGTCTTCTTTTTTCTTTTTTTAAATTTTTTTATTATTATTTTTGTGTGTCTGTGTACCGTCAAATCAGATCTGACTGGTACAGGAGGAGATTGTCCCTCCTTTGCTGGCAGAACATCTGGTGGATTCGAACCATGCGTCTCGGATTGCAGTACAGCTTCTTGCTACTAGGCCACCAGAGCTCTCCTAAACTTGTCTTCTTATGATAGACTTCTAACATTTCAGCCATCTAGCTTTGTTACTTGCTTTTTTATTCTTGCTATGTTTATGACATTTCTTTTTTTTTGCATCTACATTTATATTAATATAAATAATATAAATGATTAATACTACATACAGTGCATTTTAAACCTTAGTTATTTCATTAAAATATTTGCCAGATTGTTGAAAAGTTTAGAGTTCATTTACTAGTGAATGAAGAAGGAAGATATGGCTAAAATTTAGTACGCTGCTATTTACATAACGATTTCTTTTTTATTTTTCCTTAAGGAACTTGAACGGGAAATCACCTTTCAGGGTGACAGTGCCATTTACTACTCCTATTATAAAGATATGTTAAAAGCACCTTCATATGAAAGAGGTATAATAATTCTGAATTTTTAATAGCATTTTTCTGAAATAACACATTGTTCATCTAGATTGGAGCCTTTAAATTTGGAAAATTGTCTCAGGGTTTAGATTCTGCTGATTATTATATTTAATAGAAAATTGGACAAATGACATACAGTATTATGTTTTGGATCTTTCTTGATAATCCAATATTTAGTAATCTGAATTAAACATTTATTATTATAAAAGCAAAATAAGTAACCTGACGAATTTTTTTTTATCTCTAGGAGTTTATGAACTGACGCATAATAATAAAACTGTATCTCTAAAGACAATAAATGCAGTGCAGCAAATGTCTCTATATCCAGAACTTTTTGCCAGTGTTTTGTATCAAGCAACTGGTAGCAACGTATGTGTTTTTAGCTTGACTTTAATATTTATTTTTTCACATTCCTCAAATTATTAAGTATCATCATATTAACTTGTCTCTTCCTCCATTTCATGTAGGAGATTATTGAACCAGTTTATTTCTATATTGGTATTGTTTTTGGACTACAAGGAATATATGTGACTGCTTTATTTGTTACAAGTTGGCTTATGAGTGGAACATGGCTAGCAGGAATGCTTACTGTTGCATGGTTCATTATTAATAGGTAAGAAAAGTGCATTAACTGTATTTATTACAATATTTTTCCCCTGAAATGAGGTAGCCAGAGTTTTAAAAAAATGGCCCCTGTTAAAATTTCGCATCCAGTCTTTAAGATTTATGAATAGGATGTCATTCCCATGGTTAGACCATGTTATATGTATAGTTGACCTTAAGATAGGAAGATGGTCCAGTAGGCCTTATCTAATCACTTGACTTCTTTAAAACACAGTTTTCTGGTATAAAGGAGATATCAGAGAGATTTAAAGCCTGAGAAGAGTTTGGTATTCCAAGCTATCTTGAAAGGAGCTCAGATAGTCAGTAAAGAATTGTGCTACCAATCCAAGGGCAGGTGGCTTAAATTCACCAGCTATTCCAATAGAGAAAAATGGGTACCCTCCTCCTGTGCTATTTACAACCACTGAAAGCACATTAGAAGGTCAGCTTTAAGTATATTCTGACTCTATAGCAGTGAGTACTTAGCTTTCATGAAACTAAGTGGAAGTGAATTGTGTCAACAACAGAAAGCTTGCAGAAAGATGGCAGTCCCTGCTGATACCTTGCTTTTAGCCCAATGAGACACTTAACAAGAGAATCCTACCCTGCTCTGCTGTCTTTTGTGAGATGAGTTTGTGTTGAAAGTCACTACATTTGTGAGCTTGTATTTGAAGTATATTATGATAATCCGTCACACAATAATTGAAAAATGATACAACTAGTCTTATATCTCTTTCTTCAGACATAGTGACATTCCTGTAAACCTCTTTTTTAAATTTTGCCTTTTTTAATGAAAATCAATGACATAAAATTTTTGAAAAGAAGGTAGGAGGCATCAGTTACATCATGTTACGTTAACCACAAAGCTGAGGACTCTATAATTATTTTGGATTTTGGTAAATCCTTTCCTTTTGGTGGTCAAAATAGCTGTAAATTCTTTGATATTGAATAGAATGCTGTCTCTGGATGGTAAGCGGAAGGACCCTTCATGGTGTATTGATTAAATGCTTGTCTACAGCTAAGATGGTAGAAATTTGAGAGTATTGGAGTTTAAGGTAGATTTTAAAAGAATGAAGTGATTTAATCTGATTTTAAAATGAGATAAAAGGTGCAGAGGAAATGATTGAACATATAAGGAGTCAGGTAAAGGGTGATAAATAATGAAATAAAACTCTACTTAAGGATCCGGGTCATGGCACCAGAAAACCCCCAAAACCAGAAAATAAAAGCTCTACTTAATGAATTGTGATTGAGAGTAGAAGCTGCAGAAACAGTGCAAAGGATTTTATCTAATTATTAGCCTGGAGTCCCTGGGTCATGTAAAAGGTTAAATGCCTTCCTTCTTACTGAAAGGCTGCTGGGTCAAACCCACACAGAGACACTACAGAGAACTGAGCGGGCCATCTGCTTCCATAGGGTCATAGGCTTGAAAACCCTTGAAAGCAGTTCTGTTCTGTACACTGAAGATTGCCATGAGTCAAAACAAAGTTAACCACATTTAACAGCAACAACAATAACAAAAGAAAAAGAATATGGGGCTTTGACATGAAAAATTGTTTTGAGATATAAAATTCTTGGCATTGGTTAAAACCATAGATTCTGGTACTCATTTCCATTAGGCAGTTGACAAATAGAATGAAAAATGGAAAATTTTCAACTTATTCATATTTAGCTTGTATCTTTATATTTACCTTTATACCAAATCCAAAACCCAAATTCGTTGTCATCTAGTAAATGATGCCTGGTGCCCCTATAGGACACAGTAGAACTGCCCCTCAGGGTTTCCAAAGCTGTAATGTTAGGGAAGGACGCCTGCCGGCACAATAGGTTAAGTGTTGGGCTATTAACAGAAAGCACAGCAGTTTAACTTACCAGTGTCCATCGAAGGATGGGAGGCATTCTCATTCCACGAAGATTTACAGCTGCAGGTTTTCTGGCAGTGACCTCCACATACCAACAAGCCTCTTGCCAAGGATCTCCTTCATTCCTCTTCAGAAGAGGAGAAGAGGAGAAGAGGAAACACAAGAAGAAATGGCTGGTACAGCGCCCAAATCCCTACTTCATGCATGTGAAATGCCCAGGATGCTAAATAATCACTATAGCCTCAGCTATGCACAAACAGTAGTTTAGTGTGTTGGCTGCTCTGCTGTGCTCTCTGAGCCTAATCGGAGGAAAAGCAGGGTTTACAGAAGGATGCTCCTTTAGATGGAAGTAGCATTAAGAAAAGCATGCTGAATCAAGATGAATGGTAAACTAGCTCAATAAAAGCAAATTTGGATTAAAAAACATTTACAACTTCAGAAACTCAGTGGAGAGCAACCAGGACTCAACCACCGTCTGACAGACTGTCATCTTTCTCCCAAGGGCTGGCTGGTGTGCTCAACTGCTCATCTTTCAGATGGCAGCTGAGCGCTTAACCTCTGCTGCGCAAGAATCCAGGCATTGATGGAAGTCAGATTTCTCTCTAATCATTTCCAGCAGCTTTATTAAAGTATAACTGAAATAAAATAAAGTGCTCATATTGAAAAGGCATCATTTGATCAAGTTAGGTGTGTAGCTAGACAGTGGAAGCATCAACACAATCAGTATAATAAACATGTCCATATTTTTTGTGTCTTTTTTAAAAAATTTATTTTGTTATTTTTGTGTGTACCGTCAAATCAGATCTGACTGGTACAGGAGGAGATTGCCTTTCCTTCTCCAACAGAGCATCTGGTGGATTCAAACCACATACCTCTGGGTTTGCAGTGCAGCTTCTTGCCACTAGGCCACCAGAGCTTCCTTCTTTGTGTCTTTTTTTGTGTGTGTGTGTCTTTTTTATAATTCTCCATCTTCCTTTTCTTGTCTCATCTTACTGTTGTCCCACTGCCCTCATAGAACAAAGAACCAAGGATCTTAGTCTATTATTATAGATGAGTGTGGTTTTTTCCCTAGACTTGCCTAGAAGTGATATCAAGGCATTTTTTTTGCTTGATTTTCACTAAGCAAAAGTATTTTGAGAGTCATATATATTGCATGTATCAATAATTCATTCTCGCTTATTGATAAGTAGTTTTCTATTGTATGGAAATATCAGTTAGCTTATCTATTCAGCTGTTGATGGATGTCTGAGTAGTTTTCCAGTTTTGTTTTGTTACCCATAAAGTTGCTGTCAACATTTGTGGGCAGGTCTTTGTATAACATATGCTCTCATTTCTCTTGGGTAAATTCTTAGCCATAGAATAACTGGACTATGGTAGACACATATTTACATTTTAAGAAATTACTACTGACTTCCGATATAATTGTATAATTTGACATTTCTACTAGCAGAATGTAAGAATACTTTTGAAACTATTATCTGTATTTTTTCTTCTTAATTTTTTTATTATTTTCATTGTGATTTTAATGAAAGTTTACAGAAAAGTTGGCTTTTTATTCATTTATTATTGCACATTTTCTTCCCTTTTCCTTCCCTCACCCTTAGTTCACTTTCTTTTTTTAAAAAAATACTCATTCATTATTACACAGTTACCTACTCTGAAATGCACTTTTTTTAAAACTATTGTCATACATATAATGCCTAGTCATGTATATGTTCCTTTTTATTATTATTTTTTTATGCGTGTACCATCAAACTGGATCTGACTGGTACAGGAGGAGATTGTTCCTCCTTCTCCAGCAGAGCATCTGGTGGATTTGAACCATGCACTTCTGGGAATATATATTCCTTTTAAACAGTTCTTTTTTTTCCATTTGTTCAGTGCAGTGTTCATTATTTATCCATTATTTTCCTAGTTTGCTCCTAATACCTCCCTCCCCCGTCCCGTGTCAGCCTTACTTTATTACAATGATATTATGCAGTATTTGTCCTTTTGTTACTGAGACATTTCACTCAGTATCACATGTGAGCACGATTCTGCTGAAAATTTTCCAGAAATGACTGTAACAGCACATCAACAGAGAACTGGCAGATGTGCAGGCTGGGTTTAGAAGAGGTCGTGGTACTAGGGATATTACAGCTAATGTTAAATGGATCTTGGCTGAGAGCAGAGAGTGCCTGAGTTATGTCTATCTGTGTTTCATTGACTATGCAAAGGCATTTTGCTGTGTGGATCACAAAAAACTGGCTAACAGAGAAGAATGGGAATTCCAGAACGCTCGAATTTGCTTATGCAAGGCCTGTACTTAGACCGGGAGACAGTCGTCAGAACAGAGCATGGAAACACTGCATGGTTTAAAATCAGAAAGTTTGCACACCAAGGATGTGCCCTATCTTGATACCTTTTCAGTCTATATGCAGAACAAATAATCTGGGAGGCTGGGCTCTGTGAGGAGGAATGTGACCTCATGATTGGAGGAAGACTCATTAACAATCTACATTGTACAGATGATACAACCTTGCTTGCTAAAACTGAGGAGGACCTAAAGAAGGTCAAGGACTACAGCCTTCAATATGGATTGAAGCTCAACATCAAGAAAACAAAGATTCTTACTACTCATTGGTCTCATTGGCAGCATCATGATTGTTGGTGAAGAGATTGAGATTGTTAACAGCTTTAGTTTGTTTGACTCCACAATCAACACTCTTTTTTAAAAAAATTAATGAAAGTTTACACAGACTTAGGGTTTCCAGTCATTCATTGTTGCACCTTTCTCCATTACAATCAACACTCTTGGTACCATCATCCAGGAAATCAAAAGACATTGCATTGGAAAAGTCTCCAAAGTACTGAAGAGTAATGATGTCAGTCTGGAGACTATGGTGTGCTTGATCCAGGCCATGGTCTTTGCAGTTAAGTACTATGCATCAGAAAGCTGGATAATGACTAGGGATGATAAAGGGAGAGTTGATGCCTTTGAGCTGTGGTGCTGGAGAAGATTATTGAAAATACCATGGACTGCTAAGAAAACAAACAGGTTCGTCCTGGAGAGGGTGAATCTAGGCTGCTCCTTGGAGGCAAGAATGCTGAAGCTCTGTCTGACATACTTTGGGAATATTGCAAGGAGGACCAGTTGTTGGAGAGGGATATCATACTTATAGAAGGGTGGAGGAATAGCACAAGAGAGAAGGACCCTGAATGAGATGGATTGATTCAGTGACTGGGATAATGGGAGTAGGTGTGTCAAAGATAATAAGGTTGGCTCAGAATAGAGCAGGGTTTAGAGCTGTTGTACTTGGGTCGCTATGAGTCACAGGCAACTTGATGACACAAAACAACATCAGCAACAACAATGTCTCTCAGGGTCACCCATGTTGTGTAATTTTTTGAGTTAATTGTTATTCAGTGTTGATTCAGTTATTCACTGTTTGATTGTGTGACTCTATTATAGTTTTCTATCTTTTCGTTTGTTGATGGGCACTTGAGTTGCTTCTCTCTCTTTGCTGTTGTGAATAACGAACATAGCACTAACCGTGGGTGTGCATACATCCTTTTGGATGATGGGTCTGGTTTCTTTAGGGTATATTCCCAATAGTGGAATTGCTGACTCAAATGGTGTTTCTCTTTCTAAGAAAATATTGTAACTTCTTACATAGTGGTTGCACTGTTTGACGCTCCTACCAGCAGTGAATAAAGGGTTCCAGTCTCTCCACAACCTCACTCACCAGCATTTGTTGTTTGCTGCTCTGTTGAATTTTGCTATTGTTTGTTGCTGTGGTGGATGCTATCTCATTCTTGTTTTTATCAGTCATTTAAATTTTAACCAATCTAGTGTGTGCATCAGTTTTAATTTGCATTTCTTTAGTTACTAATTATGTGCGTATCTTCATGTGCTTATTTGAAAATGTATTTGCAAATTTTCCCCGTTACTGGGTTTTCTGTCTTCAAATTGTCTTTTCATTTTCTTAACAGCTCCCCCTTTTTAAAAAAAACTTAAAGCTTTAACATAAGATTTTGTTAAGAGTTTGCACAGCATGTTAGGTTCCCATGTGACAATAGCCACACAAATTTTTCAGTGTGGCATATATGCTGTTACTAATGCCACTAATCACAGTGGGTTAGCATTCTCTTGCATTGTGTTCAGGTTGTTCCCTCTGTGGTGCTCTAGTTTTCCTGTCTGCTCATGTCTCATCATTTGACCTTTTGGGTTCATGTAGTGGTTTTTCGGTAGATCAACATTCTTAGGAGTAAACTACCTTTTTACTTTGTGTGCCACTCTGCAGTTTTGCCAAAGGATGATCTCAGAGGATTGACTTGGTTGACCCAGTTTGTCTAGTTTTTTCTTTTTTTGAAAGGAAGAATTTTACATTTTCTCCCATGATATCCTAGACCAACTATTATGTCCAAGTCTGAGTGGTCTATAGTGGTAGCCAGATACTGTCTAGTTCTTCTGCGGTCAAGGCAGAGAAAGTTGTGGCTTGTACAGATTTGTTTCTTCTGTGTACTTTTGTTTACCTTGTTACTGTTTTACTCATGGAAAGTAGAGACTTGCAGTTTTTTATTTGATGGCTACCCAAAGCCTTTAAGATCCTAGATGCTACTCTCTCATTTTTTATTTTAAAATTTTTAAAAATTATTATTAATTTAAATGAAAATTTACAGAGACTTTGGATTTCCATTCATTCATTGTTGCACTTTTCTCCCCTCCCAACC
>NW_006399786.1:16284621-16288983 GCF_000299155.1 Elephantulus edwardii | reverse complement strand
TATTCCATTGTGTGAATATACCACAGCTTCTCTATCCATTTGTTTGTTGATGGGCACTTGGGTTGTTTCCAGCTCCTTGCTATTGTGAACAAAGCCACGATAAACATGGGTGTGCATGTATCTGCTTGCGTGACAGTTATGGTCTCTTTTGGGTATATTCCCAGTAGTGGAATTGCTGAGTCAAATGGTATCTCTATTTGCAACTTTTTGAGAAAGTGCCATACTGCCTTTCACGGTGGTTGCACCATTTTACACTTCCACCAACAATGAATAAGGGTTCCAGTTTCTCCACAACGTTGCCAGCATTTGTTGCTTGCTGTTCTGTTAAATGTTGCTATTCTAACTGGGATGAGGTGATATCTCACAGTTGTTTTGGATGCTACTCTCTTAACAGTGTTTCTTGAGATCAGGAATTTAATTTTGGTTAAGTACACTAACTATATGATTCTTTTTCTTTTGTAGTTCATGCTTGTTGTATTGTTTCTAGCCACTAGGATTTTAGTTTAGTTCAATATAAAAATACTGAAGTGTGATATTTCAGGTTCAGCTCCAGAACACACTATCCCAATAAAATGAATATTGACCAAAAAGCAGTCACATGATTTTTGTTTTTCAATATGAAAGTTATGTTTACACTATGTTGGAGCTCTGATGATGTATCCTGTCGAGAATTGCACTGCTAACCCAAATGCCAGCTGTCTTGTTGGTTCCAATCCACCAAGTGACTCAAAATGAGGAAGGTGGGCAATCTCCTCCCTAACAGCCTTGAAACCTGATGCTGAACCCAGGCCTGGAAGTGCCTCAGGGTGGACTTGAACTTCTAACCTTTCAATTAGCAGCATTAGTAGCCAAGTGTGTTAACCACAATGGAGGTGTTTGAGTCCTCATAGTGATTATATATCAAAATCCCCAAAACTGCTGTCTGATTTGAACCCAGCTCTTGGGAACCCCATGTGTTAATCTTTGCAAAATTGCCAAGTCTTTCTCCTGTGGAGTCTATGGGTAGATTTGAACCATCAGCCTTTCTTTTTTTCTTTTAATAATTTTTTTTTTTTCATGTGTACTACCAAATCTGATCTGACTACTAAAGGGGGAGATTGCCCATCCTTCTCCAGGAGAGCATCTGGAGGATTTGAACTGTATACCTCTGGGATTGCAGTGCAGCTTCTTGCCATTAGCTCTCCTACCACCAGCCTTTCTAGTTAGTAACCACCCTTAACCAGTGAGCTCTTTCTTGAACTGTTACAGTTAATTTTGAGCTAAAAAAAGAATCAATCATCTTGTCACAGATAAGATTAGTAAGCTAGAGATCATAGCGTATACATTGTAAACTCAGTTGTGTCAACTACTCTAACTTTGAGTAAGTCATACTCATCTCCCAGAACTTTGTGCTTCTTATTTGGAGGGAGGTCAAGACTAGAGCTCCTCCAGGCATGTTTTTATTGTAGCTCAAGTTGTGCGCTAGAGAAGGGTACGCACCTCCTCAGGAGCAGAGAGGAGGATAGGACTGAAATGCAGCTTATGCAATAAACTGTGTGGCTTAGCATGGGTCTATGGCTGTTTACAAGGCAGTGACATTTTCTAAGTTGCATAGAGGCCAATTTGTTCATCAGGCAGTACACATTGGCATTGAGCATTTCATGGGAAGAGGACTGGAGAAGTGAGGAATGCATGAGACAATTTCCTCATAGATGTATATAGACCAATAGTGACTCTGTCTATGCCTTACTCAGAGAATTGTTACAGGGAACAGTAGGATGTACCTGCAAGTACTTTGGAATTTACACAACTTCACATCTTGTTATGCTACTATTCATCTATGGTTTATTTTAGGATGGATACAACAAGAATAGAATACTCAATTCCTTTAAGAGAAAACTGGGCCTTACCATATTTTGCATGTCAAGTTGCTGCACTTACAGGGTATTTGAAAAGCAATATAAATACTTATGCAGAGGTAAGATTCATATCTCTTCCTGTCAATCATGGCAAATTTAACATATTGCAAATATGGTATATAATTTAAAAATGAATTCTTAAAAGTTAATACTCCATGAAGCCTGCTATAACACTGTTATTCTGTAATCTTGTTGACAATGAATTGTTTTTCCCTTTGATCTCCTGAAATTCTAAGTATGGTGGTGAACATTACAACAATTGACTTCTTTCTTTCTAAGGTACCTTATTTAAGTTTTTACTTCTGCAAGGATTTAATAGTGTGATTAATGTAGTTTTAAAATGGAAACTTCATGAATGTTAAGTAGCTTAAACTTGAAATAGTAACAACTGCAACATTCTAAGTAAAAACCTCATTTTTTTTATTAGTGATAAATTTACTAATACTTAGTTTCTTTCTTTTATTTTCCCTAGAGGTTTTGCTACTTGTTAATGAGTGCTTCAACATACACTTTTTTGATGATGTGGGAATATAGCCACTATCTTCTTTTTCTCCAAGCAATATCCCTATTCCTGGTAGACAGCTTAAAACTGGAGCAAAGTGACAAGGTATTCAGCAACCTAAAGTTACTATTTCTATACTTACTTAGAGGATAAATATTTCAATTGGATTATATCTTAAAATCACATTTTAAGCTTTATTTTGAAAGTTTATGCTTAAATTCAGAAGGTTGGTAAACTCATTCTTTCTTAGCTCTTTTGGAAACACTTTGAAATTCCATGAACATGGCCTTTTTAAAGTTTATTTATTTGTTTTATTTATTCCCCACCCCCACCCCCACCCCAGTTCTGTGCCGTTGAGTCAGATCTGACTGGCACAGGAGAAGATTGCCCCTCTTTCTCCAGCGAAACAACTGGTGGATTCAAATGGTACACCTTTGGGATTGCAGCAAAGCTTCTTGCCACAAACATGGCCTTTTTTTAAAATTTTTTTTAAATTAATTAATTTATTTTTTATTTCAATGAACATCTACAGAGATTTTGGAATTCCATTCATTCATTGTTGCACCCTTCTCCCCGCCACCCCACCTCCACCCCTAAACATGGCCATTTTATATTCAGTTCCCATCAGTGCTTCCTCTCTGTTTTTGGCCTCTTACATCTAATTCTTTTTACTAAAGTGAAATATAGAGTATATGCAAAAAAATGTGCTGAATATACATAGAATAAAATATGGTTTCTTAACCACTCAGGTGAAGAAACAGAGCACATAGATTTCCATGAAACTCCACCCCTCACTCTTCCAAAGTCACATGCTGTTCCTTCCTGTCATAGAGGCTAACTTTCCTGAATTTTATTACACATTTACTTCTACTTATGCTTAAATTCTTTCTGCTACTTAGCTATATGTTATTGTTCTGTAGCTATATGTTGTTGGAACCGACCCATGGCTGAGCCTCCAGCAGGTTTTCAGAGGCAGTTAATTATATGGGAGGAGATTGCTTGTCTTACTCCCGCGGAGCAGCTGGTGGATTTGAACTGTGTGCCTTCGGTATTGCAGCACAGCTCCTTACTACTAGGCCACCAGAACTCTGGTGTATACTTAGCTGTATACTCCTAATAAATATTTTGTAAAAAGTATATTACTATTGCCTGTTTACTTTTGAGAACCATCCCTTGCACACATATTTCTTCTTAGTCATGCATTCTGTGGGTGATATAATTTTCTTTTTTAGTTCATGTCAGCA
The DNA here is from genome assembly GCF_000299155.1 of Elephantulus edwardii. Classification (NCBI taxonomy): domain Eukaryota; kingdom Metazoa; phylum Chordata; class Mammalia; order Macroscelidea; family Macroscelididae; genus Elephantulus; species Elephantulus edwardii. Next base: position 16,285,339 of record NW_006399786.1, on the reverse strand, counting down.
GTAGTGTTGCTGATATTCTTGTATGCATCATCTGGCACATATGTATAAGATTTCTGTGTATTATGTACCTAGTAATAAACCTGCAGGAGAGTCAGCTATTGGTCAGTTCCAAATCAACAGTACACAACATTAACAATGGAAGTCTAAGTCAAAGGTTATGTACATATTCAACTAAATAGTGTCGAGGCTTTTTACAAATGGTTATTATGTCAATTTGTACTCTCAGTTTTTATCAGTAGTAGATAAAGATTCCTTTTCTTATCTTTTTTCCTTTATTTACCAAATATTTATTAAGTACTTGTATGTGTGACTCTTCACTTCCTTTTCTTTATTCATTTATTAAAATGATTTAGAACCTCAGTGAATCCCAGCATTTTTTTGAAGAGAGAAAATTTAGTATGATACAAAGAACTGTTATTCAGGCATAAAGTTGTTAAGTTGGCAGTTTCCCTCTGGCATTCCCTATTAGAAAAGCCAGCTGGAATAGTGAAAATGGAGTTCAGAGACCCATTCCTAGCATTATAAAAGGGAGTAGAGGGTGAGTTTGGAGTGGAGAGACAGTTACTCAAACTAGAAGACAGATGTAGAATCAGCACCTAGATCAAGAAACAAAATATTACCAAACCCAGTAGACCCCATTGTGGCTTCTAGTCTTGAAATTTAGTCCATAAAAGTAGCCACAACTTTCCCCTCTAAATAATAATTTCTCATCTTTTTT